>NC_068360.1:47820326-47824534 GCF_020536995.1 Dreissena polymorpha
TGTATTTTTTATTGTATACTGTTTTGTGTTTTGATGTGGTTTTTTTTTCAAATTGTGTGTGAATTCATTCATGAACATATAATGTTCTTGCTTTTATGAGACGTTAAATATATGCTTCTTTCGTATTCACTTACATGCTTTCCTATTACCTTAAAAGTGTATTGTCAGATATTAGTTTTCGTTATTTTCTTGTTCACTATAATATTATGTTATATTTTTCCAACAATCAAAAGCACACAATAAATACTTTTTTTATACCAACATCTATTTTTTGAATAAAAAATAAATCAATGAAATAAGTGACTTAAGCCAGATTTTTTTAACCAGGCTAAACTATTTTTGAGAAATCGGAGAAATATTCTTAATAATTACGCATTTCACATTTCGTTTGAAGTTAGGTTAAAATAAACTATTTAACGGAATCCGATTAAGTAAAACTGAATTCACAGAATATAAATATGTATTATTGTTCGTAATGTTGAAAAGTACTATTATGAAAGGTTTGTTCATTTATTTAATAATTCTAATTATCAGAAAAGCTGTCGCCAAAACTGCAAAATCATAATAAAAGAAACCCCAGACAAAATAAATTACGATGGTCTATTTATATTTTAGTCATGTAGAAAGAGGTTATACGCATTGTAGCTATAATAATGTTGAATCAGAATTTCATTTTAACTGTGTTGCCCTTGATATCATGATTTCAGACGAAAGTATAATATACATAAAGCATAGAGTAATGTTCATAAGTTTTTTTCAAATTATGTTATCTGAAAAGTGTAACGTAAACTGGACAAACGACCAAACTTGCCAGATGGCCAAACTGGACAAATGTGTCTACTTTGCTCTGTTAAGACGTTCACAAGCAGTAAATACATTGCTTCTTCGTTGAATTGTTAAGTTTGTACTTCTCAATATATAGTATATATTGAATGACATGAACGCAGTATTTGTATGCATATAATTCTGTATTTGTAATGTATTTTTACCTATATTTCTAGAAGTATGTTGTTAAGATGTGCGTACATGACTTTCTTTGTTATTTGGCCATCTGAGGATTACATTTAATAAATGTGTTGCCTAAGGAACAATAACACTTATAGTAAGTAGTCAAAAAATATATCCTCAAAATCGCACCGAAAAATCTTTTGAACTACAATTGGGTTATTCAATATAATCGAAATTGACTCAATCCATTTTTGTTTTATGGTAGTTTTAATTATGTTAAAAACATTTTTAAATGTGCCCAATTTTACCCAAAACACCGTTTTTACTTGCCCTACTTCTAGTTATTTTCCTTAGGTTTAATTGTATCGTTTATTTTGTAGATAAAGCGTCCATAGATTTCTGCCGAGTTCTAGATAGAGAAAATTTTGTAAATTAATCTTTGAGTGTTGTCTTTGTATCCACATAATATATGCACATGTTGCATAAATTGCACAACTAAATTATAAATGTCCATCGTGTGATCTATGGACATTTAACGAAATAAGAGATCTCTCTCTTTTTTTGTGCTATCCTTAGTACTGTGTTAATCCTCATGTTTGTATTTTTATGTTTTATTTTATGAATGCAAAATTTTTGTTAATTGTGTTTGCACCATGATACCGAAATTCGTTAACAGAATACACTTCATTCACAAGTAAACTCCGGTCCGCTCAAGGATAGTAGGCGTAGGACTCGGTTTGTAGTATAAAACGCAATCAATCTACCTCGGGACTTAAAGGGACTGTCAACCACAACGACGAAGAAAAGAAAAGTTGTAAAATACCGTATTTTTTACAATTTTTAGTTTATATTGACTAAAATATCACGACTGGTATTGTTGTTATTCAGATTTTATATTTAAAAACATAAATAATTTTTAAATTGAAAGTTCATAGAATGCGACACAAAACCTTGCTTACTAGATATGATTGCTTATAATGGAAAACATACTTTTCATTTACGTGGCTTTTCATGTCAGAATCATGCAAGAGATGTTACCAATTGGAGCTAAACAACACTTAGTTAAAAAAAGGAAAAATAAGGAAATAAACTCGTAGAAGCAAAATTTGAATTCTTCAAAGATGTATTTGTCTTGAGTAAGTACCATTTCAGGGTCAGTTATCTAGACGTTTGTTCATGTATGACGTATGTCCATTAGTCGTTAAATCGAAAAATAGGTGTATCTCCGGTGCTCCGGTGCCCGCTTAGTTAAAGGGGCCTTCAAATGTTTTGGTAAATTGACAAAATTTAAAAAAATGTTTCAAATGTTCGTTGTTATTATGACATTTGTGAGGAAGCAGTAATACCGTACATTTACAATGCTCTAAAATGTTCATTATATGCATCCTTTGACAATTTAAAAACCTGAAAATTATAAAGCATTGCAACGCGAAACGATTGTAAATCTGGAGATGATGATGATGATGAGGATGATGATAATGAGGATGATGATGATGATGATGATGATGATGATGATGATGATGATGATGATGATGATGATGATGATGATGATGATAATGATGATGATGATGATGATGATGATGATGATGATGATGATGATGATGATGATGATGATGATGATGATGATGATGATGATGATGATGATGATGATTATAATTATGATATTGTTGTTGATATAAGTGATGATCGTAATGGTGATGATGATGGTTAAGATAAAGTTGATGATGCTTACGATGATAACGATTATGGTGATCATTTTGATGATGATGATAACGATATGATAGTCAGGCAGAATGACGGGCTGTTAATTTGTTAAACGGACTTCGGTCACAGCTAATTTAAACATGCACTGTTACAACATGCAGCTTATATTATGATAAACAAAAAAAGCTGAATGATGACCCTAGATCACACACTTTAGTTCAATGATTATACATTGCACTTCATATTGGAATGTAAAGTAAAGTAAACTGTGTCGTTCATAGCAAGTAGCAACAAGAGTTTTAAAAGATTTGACCTGATTACCTAGATTGTTTTTAAAACCTGTCCCAGATTCAAAATCAACCTAGATATGGTCAAGATAAACAGTTTTGGCAATATTGTGCACGTTTGAGTAGTGACAAAATGTTTCACAGATTTCACCTGGTTACCTAGTTTATAGACAAAAGTTGCCCATATTCAAATCCAGCCTATATATTTTGAAGATAAACATTCTGAACTAGTTACATCAATAATGTGCAAATAAAATGGCTACACGTGTATTTACGAGATAACGTCGACGTCGCGCGAAGTTCTACAATGGACGCCGGAAATAGACTGTCTCGTATAGCTAATCTTATGCACTTTGTGCAGAGGTTAGCTAACAAAACTGTAAATGCTTTATATGAATGATCGTGACATTCTGCCAAATATATACAATAAGTGATTAAGTAAATACGTACACAGTTCTATTGGGTATTTCGATGATATAATTATCCTATAATTTTAACCGCTTATTAAAATAATTATGTAAATGTCATTTGACATTTGTTTTTCATGTACATTTACATTCAACTTACCTTGTTTAATTATTGCTGGAAGAATATATCAAAGGGTTTTTTAAACACCCAAGTCAAAAGAGATGTAATAAAATCGATTTATCGTTCGCTCTATTCAATACCAGTGCTATTAGATCGATTGATCTTGCTACCCCCATATGCGTCATTTGATATTCCATTTAACATATCCATTTACAGTCAAGTCGCAAATCAGCGACGTATACTTCAAGTCAATTCATAATCGGAATTTGGCACTTTACCTTTATCAAACTTTGTTATTGTTAATTATTATTTCATTGTTTTTAAATACTAGTTCCATTTCGATTATTACCGAGATAATATATTCTTTACTCAAATACTAGGTCCGATAATAATACATGTTTGATCAAAAGTATCTTATCGAATTATTTCTTTTTCAAGTCATTGTACATGTGCTTATATTCAACAGTGGTTTTAAATACAATAAGATCAAACTAAAAAACCTTTAACATAATATAATTCAGGATTGTAGAGTCCGTATACTTTATGATTTGTCGAAAGAAGAAGTCGTAGTAGTAGTAGAAGAAGAAGAAGTAGTAGTAGTAGTAGTAGTAGTAGTAATAGTAGTAGTAGTAGTAGTAGTAGTAGTAGTAGTAGTAGTAGTAGTAGTAGTTAGTAGTTGTAGTAATTAGCAGTAGTAGTAGTAGTAGTAGAAGTAGTAGTAGTAGTAGTAGTAGTAGTTGT
>NC_068360.1:47824634-48014634 GCF_020536995.1 Dreissena polymorpha
TAAAATGACTCTGTACATCAATTTTGTTCAAAGTCATTGGAAGGCTTGTCATGTGAAACAATTCAAGAGTTCAAAGGTAAAAATGGCTATAAATGATAATGGCATAATGATTCTTAAAAAATCGCCATAAATTGTATTATCTTGTTTTGTGAAGACAGCATACAAAATAGTCTGTGTCAATGCGTTATGTGGGGGTATATGTCACGTCTGTGACAAAGCTCCAGTTGGCATGCATGTGCATCTTGTGAAGCTGCACATATTGAGTGGTGAAAAGTGAAGGTCAAGGTAATCCTTCAAGGTTAAATGTTAAATATATTGCTTCTGTCCGTCCGTCTGAAAACTTTAAAATTGGCCATAACTTTTGAGCTCACCTGAGTGCAACATGCTCATGGTGAGCTTTTGTGATTGCCTTTTGTCCGTTGTGCGTTGTATGTCGTCAACATTTTGCCTTGTGAACACTCTAGATGCCACATTTATTGTCTGATCTTCATGAAATTTTGCAGAACATTTGTCACATTGATACCTCGACTGAGTTCGAAACTGGGTCATGCTGGGTCAAAAATTAGGTCACTAGGTCAAAAAAACAACAAAAAAACTTGTGAACACTGTAGAAGTCCAATCTTCATGTAACTTTGTCAAAATGTTTGTCTAAATGATATTTTGGTTTAGTTAAAAATTGGTTCCGGTCCGTTGAAAAACATGGCCGCCAGGGGCGGGGCAGTTTTCCTTATATGGCTATAGAGAAACCTTGTGAACACTTTAGAAGTCAAAATGTTTGCCTAATCATCATGAAACTTGGTCAAAACATTGGTTTTATTTATATTTTGGACGAGTTTGAAAATGGTCCAGATCAGTGAAAAAACATGGCCGCCAAGGGGCGGGGGAGTTTTCCTTATGTCTTTAGTTAAACATTGCTAACACTCTAGAGGCCACATTTATTGTCCATTCTTCATGAAATTTGGTCAGAAGTTTGGTCTCAATGATATCTTAGACGAGCTGAAAATGGTTACGTTTGCTTGAAAAACATGGCTGCCAAAGGGCGGGGCATTTTTCCTTATATGGCTATATATGGCTATAGTAAAATCTTGTTAACACTCTTGAGGCCACATTTATTTTCCGATCTTCATGAAACTTGGTCAGAATATTCATCCCAAAAAATATCGTAGACAAGTTAAAAAATGATGCTGGTTGGTTGAAAAACATGTCCGCCAGGGGGTGGGGCATTTTACCTTATATGGCTATAGTAAAACTTTGTTAACACTCTATAGGCCACATTTATTTTCTTATCTTCATGAAACTTGGTCAGAAGATTTGTCCTAATGATATCTTGGATTAGTTCAAAAATAGTTTCGTTTGCTTAAAAAACATGGCCACCAGGGGGCGGGGCATTTTTCCTAATATGGTTATGTATCATGCTTTACTAAAACATTGTAAACACTCTGTAGGCCACATTTATTTTCCGATTATTATGAAACTTGGTCAGATGATTTGTCCTAATGATATCTTGGATGAGTTCAAAAATGGTTCTAGTTGGTGGAAAAACATGGCCACTAAGGGGGCGTGGTATTTTTCCTTATATGGCTAAAGTAAAACCCTGTTAAAACTCTAGAAGCCATATTTATTGTACGATCATCATGACACTTTGTCAGAAGATTTGTCCCAATGATATTTGGACAAGTTTGAAATTGGTTCCAGTTGCTAAGAAAAACATGGCCACCAGTGGGCGGGGCATTTTTCCTTATATGGACTTATGAATCTTCTTGAAACTTTGTCAGTATATTAGTTTAAATGATATCTTGGATGTGTTTTTCACGTTGACATTTGAAGCTTTAACTTTGTATGATTCTAAATATGTGTCAATGCTGTCAGTTGAATTTTGAAATATGAAGTTTTACATTTTTTGTAGATTAAATAATTTGTAAAATGTTGCAGTTTCGTCAATCAGTTTTATAAGATATTGAGCTTTAAATATGATGCAGATTGTAAGATTCTTAATATCTTTCAATATTGTGGATAAGTTTTTGAGATATCAAGCTTTGAGTTTTATGCAAATTGTATGATTTTAAAATGTTTTAATGGTGTTGATCAGTGTAATGAAGATTGCATAATTTTTATGTTTTAATTCTGTCTATTGGTTTTCAAAATGAAAGACTTTGATTTTGTAAGTGCACTTTTATCTCCTGAAAGATTCTTTTCTAGTGTTTAGTTTATATTTTAAGGCTGTTTGCAAACTCGAAGTGAAAACAGTTCTATTACAATTTGGTAAGGACATGACATTGCATATCTGATTTTAAAATGTACTTTGCTGGCAACGTGTAATTTTCTGAAATGTCTTAGTAAGACTGTTGTTTGCAATCAAAAGGTCTGTGCTTCAAATACAGGGTAATGCATGTTTTTGTCCAAATTTATGGCGATTCAGACATTGTTCTATGTAAATTTGGGGTTTGCTTGAAGGTTCAGTCTATTTTTATGTCCCTCACTATAGTAGTGGGGGACATATTGTTTTTGTCCTGTCTGTTGGTTGGTTGGTTGATCTGTTTACGCCAACTTTAACATTTGCAATAACTTTTGCAATATTGAAGATAGCAACTTGATATTTGGCATGCATATGTATCTCATAGAGCTGCACATTTTAATTTTCTGAAAGGTCAAGGTCAGAGGTCAAATATATGTGGCCAAAATCGCTCATTTTATGAATACTTTTGCAATATTGAAGATAGCAACTTCATATTTGGCAAGCATGTGTATCTCATGGAGCTGCACATTTTGAGTGGTGAAAGGTCAAGGTCATAATTCAATGTCATAGGTCGAATATATGGCTTCAAAGCGGCGCAGTAAGGGGGATTGTGTTTTACGAACACAGCTCTTGTTGTTAACTGCCTTTTTAGTCCCTTACCAGTGTTTCACTAAAGTCCGTGTACTTTGGACTCATTTCAAGTTGACATTTGAAGCTTTAACTTTGTATGATTCTAAATATGTGTCAATGCTGTCGGTTGAATTTTGAAATATGAAGTTTTTCATTTTTTGTAGATTAAATAATTTGTAAAATGTTGCAGTTTAGTCAATCAGTTTTATAAGATATTGAGCTTTAGTTATGATGCAGATTGTAAGATTCTTAATATCTTTCAATATTGTGGATAAGTTTTTGAGATATCAAGCTTTGAATTTTATGCAAATTGTATGATTTAAAATGTTTTAATTTGTTGATCAGTGTACTGAAGATTGTATACTTTTTATATGTTATAATTCTGTCTATTGGTTTTCAAAATGAAAGACTTTGATTTTGTAAGTGCACTTTTATCTCATTATGCCCCCCTTCGAAGAAGAGGGGGTATATTGCTTTGCTCATGTCGGTCGGTCTGTCGGTATGTCAGTTTGTCGGTCCGTCCACCAGGTGGTTGTCAGACGATAACTCAAGAACGCTTGGGCCTAGGATCATGAAACTCCATAGGTACATTGATCATGACTCGCAGATGACCCCTATTGATTTTGAGGTCAAAGGTCAAGGTCACGGTGACCCAAAATAGTAAAATGGTTTCCGGATGATAACTCAAAAATTCATACGCCTAGGATCATGAAACTTCATGGCTAGATTGATCATGACTTGCAGATGACCCCTATTGATTTTGAGGTCACTAGGTCAAAGGTCAAGGTCACGGTGACCCGAAATAGTAAAATGGTTTTCAGATGATAACTCAAGAACGCATATGCCTAGGATCATGAAACTTCACAGGTAGATTGATCATGACTCACAGATGACCCTTATTGATTTTGAGGTCACAAGGTCAAGGTCACGGTGACCCGAAATAGTAAAATGATTTTCGGATGATAACTCAAGAACGCTTTTGCCTAGGATCATGACACTTCATAGGTACATTGATCGTGACTCACAGATGACCCCTATTGATTTTCAGGTCACTAGGTCAAAGGTCAAGGTCACAGTGACAAAAAACGTATTCACACAATGGCTGCCACTACAACGGACAGCCCATATGGGGGGCATGCTTGTTTTACAAACAGCCCTTGTTAAAGATTCTTTTCTAGTGTTTAGTTTATATTTTAAGGCTGTTTGCAAACTCGAAGTGAAAACAGCTCTAGTACAATTTGGTAAGGACATGACATTGCATATCTGATTTAAAAATGTACTTTGCTGGCAACGTGTAATTTTCAGAAATGTCTTAGTAAGTAAGACTGTTGTTTGCAATCAAAAGGTCTGTGCTTCAAATCCAGGAAAATGCATGTTTTTTGTCCAAATTTATGTCAATTCAGACATTGTTCTGTGTAAATATGGGGTTTGCTTGTAGGATCAGTCTATTTTTATGTCCCCCACTATAGTAGTGGGGGACATGTTGTTTTTGCTCTGTCGGTCTGTTGATTGGTTGGTTGGTCTGTTTATGCCAACTTTAACATTTTGCAATATTGAAAGTAGCAACTTGATATTTGGCATGCAAATGCATCTCCTGAAGCTGCACATTATCATTGGTGAAAGGTCAAGGTCATCCTTCAAGGTCAGAGGTCAAATATATGTGGCCAAAATCGCTCATTTTATGAATTCTTTTGCAATATTGAAGATAGCAACTTGATATTTGCCAAGCATGTGTATCTCATTGAGCTGCACATTTTGAGTGGTGAAAGGTCAAGGTCATCCTTCAAGGTCAGAGGTCAAATATATGTGGCCCAAATCGCTTATTTTATTAATACTTTTGCAATATTGAAGATAGCAACTTGAAATTTGGCATGCATGTGTATCTCATGGAGCTGCAAATTTTGAGTGTTGAAAGGTCAAAGTCATCCTTCAAGGTCAGTTGTTAAATATATGTGGCCCAAATCGCTTATTTTATGAATACGTTTGCACTATTGAAGATAGCAACTTGATATTTGGCATGCATATGTATCTCATAGAGCTGCACATTTTGAGTGGTGAAAGGTCAAGGTCATCCTTCAAGGTCAAATATATGGGTCAAAATTGTTCATGTTATGTTACTTCTGCAATATTGAAGCTAGCAATTTTATATTTGACATGCATGTGTATCTCATGGAGCTGCACATTTTGAGTGGTGAAGGGTCAAGGTCATCCTTCAAGGTCAAACGTTATATACGGGGCATTGGGTTTCACAAACGCATCTTGTTGTGTATGTAATTAATTTTGCTTAATTTTTGTGATCCCCCGCCAACAGCGGAGGGATATTAATTTGGCATTGTCCGTCTTTCCGTCTGTCCGTCCGGCACTTTTGTGTCCGGAACCATATCTTGGAAGTGCTTTAGCAGATTTCATTGAAACTTGGTACGAGTATATATATATGGATAAGAGGATGATGCACGCCAAATGGCATTGTACATCCTTGATTAATAGCGGAGTTATGACCCTTTGTATTTGAAAAAAATGCTTTTTTTGTGTGTCCAGAGCCATAACTTGTATCCAGAAGTATAATGGCTGGGGATATCAATTCAACGAATTTGCTTGTTAAATCAGTTTTTATTTTCATGATAATCATTTAGTTCGTACTGCAACTTATGATGGATTGTTACTACTATCTCCAATTATTTGTTTGTCATGGGTCCGTCACCATTTATCTCTTATATAATACTTGAATTGAGCATTTCACAATCTGACAATCATGCATATCATTTATTAGTTTCATAATAAAACGTCTGACAAGGGTCAGATAATTTTAACATATATTGTTGTTATAATTTGTCATGTGTTGTATGAATAAATGACACTTCCATGATAGAGAAAATTTAAATATATTTTTAGAGACATTTGTAAAATGAAAATGAAATAACTATACATTTTACAGTGGCTAGTCGTACGGCTAGACAAGAGGCTAGCCGCACGGCCCCGTACGGGTAGACAATAGGTTTGCCGTACGGCTCTGTACGTATAGCCTTTCCTATGGATATTGTCTAAGTTAAAGACAACCATTTTCAGTGAACTGATATATTGCTTGTATGAAACCATATATTTATCCATTGTCTGAACGACAATTAAATTATTTGTGTGACTCCATTTCTGAGCAGTACCTTGGCCGTCATTGAATTTCATAATATCGATGCCGCAACTAATTAAAACAGTTTTCACTCCTTACATAGGAAAGTCGTCTTATCAAAGAATCAAATTAGAAACCGATTTAAATTGTGTGTAAGTCAATTTCTAGAACGTAACTTTGACGGCTGTCGTCATTAAATTTCAAAATATCGATGCCGCAACTCTTTAATACAGGTTTTTCACGCCTTAGGAACGTCGACTAATTAATGAATCAAATAAGCAACCGTATGACATGAAAGGAAGCCGTGAAAGATGAAGAATTTTTAAAGCGAGATTATACGATTTTTTCAAATATTTATTAATTTACATAAAATGTGTATAAAAAAAAAACAACTTATTAAACATATATTTGAACATAAACTTAAATAAAAGTTAAGAAGAACATGTGTCGATATATGCAAAATAAGCCAGATATTAAATTCTGAAATCGAAAATGTATGTACAGTCGAATTCGCCAGCATGTAAATCGTGCATGTACGATGTGAATCTAAATTTAGTTTAACGGTTCATTTTTAGTGTGAGCGTCAGCTAACGCTAATGTTTTTGCAAATCGGTATGTGCGTAGAAGCCTTAAATGGGCCTTTTCACAGATTTTGACATGTTTTTAAGTTTGTCATTAAATGCTTTATATTGATGAATGTAAACATTGGATTTTTAACGCTCCAGAAAAAAATCAAAAATAAAATTTAAAAATGGAAAAAAAGAAGCCCGTACAAGGGCTCGAACCAGTGACCCCCGGAATCCTGGAGTAAAAAACGCTTTAGCCTAATGAGCTATCCTGCCAAGCATACATGAGAGGTGTATTCTATACCTGATATAAGCAATCTTCGTAGTTTCACAAATTTAAACGATAACAACAGAACTCTCCAAATTATTCAATCGTTTCGCGTTGCAACGCTCTATAATTTTTAGGTTTTTAAATCGTGAAAAGATGCATATAATGGCTATATTAGACCATGGTGAATGTTCAGTAATACTGATTCCTCACAAATATCATAACTAAAACGAAAATTTGCGAATCTGAAACAACTATTTTCAATTTTGTCAATTTACCAAACCGTGAAAAGATCCCTTTAACTATGACATGGAAAGACAACCACTGTCCGTTGCAGCAGACTACACATTCTTCTAGCGTCTGCTAGGAAAGATAACCACCACATTTGCCTGTTTATAGTCCACCACTCACTGGTGCACTGCAGTTGGTGTATATGAGTAATAGAGTTTAACAGCTTGTAAGACGATATTGGCCAGTCTAGTGTTTATCATTGAAAATCTGCACATACTGGCTGCTTTCAGAGAAAACAGGGCTTAATGCATGTCAAATAAGATAAGCCTGTGCATACTGATTAGCTTGTGCAATGCAAACACGCTAAACAAGGACGACATGTCGTATTTTATAATGTTTAAAGGGTCTCTTGTACTGGGATGACAATTTATGCATAAGCATTTAGCCCTGTTTTCCCAAAACGAAGCTAAAAATTTATTTTTTATTAATGATTTAAAAAAAACCATCTGAACCTGTGCTTTAAGACACACTCTTTATAATTTTGAATGGATTGTGTCCATTCAAAACTTGCAATATAAAAAGCTATAACATAATTTTTTAAACTGATGTGCGTCTAAACTTATACAACAACGAACACCTACAGTGACGTCAGCGCTTTGATAAATTCCTGCAACCATTTATTCGCCACACGAACACTAACTAAAAATACGAATGCTTCAGTTATAGGCTACTATTCCATCTGTCCGCAACCGCATATCCGCATCCGCAAAAAATAAAACAAGTAGAAATGCACTGCACTTATTCCATTCATCCGTATCCGCACGCGAATAGGCGTCCGCAATAGAACGCTCAAGTGAGCATTCTTGGGCTACTATTCCATCTATCTGTAAATGTATCCTGTCCGCAAAATATACGGACGCTATATTCCATTTATCCGCATACGTCGAACGTATCTTTATTTTTGTATATGGATAAAACTAAAAATTATAATTATTGAGATAATTATAATGAAGGACAAGCTGCTAAGCGTGAATTTAAGTAGATATAAGGTACAAATCATCGTTCTGTCCGTAAAAGGATACAAATGGTAAATACCTGAAACATCTTCTTTTAGTGCCTTGGCTATGATTTTCCATACATTTAAACTTTAAAGTATAATCAGAGTCACGATATGCAGAACTGCGTTGGTTGTATAATTCCGGGTATTTTTTCACGAATTCGATAGATTTTCAGTTTATTTTTTAGATGACAGCTACTCTCATCGTGCTAAATGCCGTCCCTATCTCGTCCGCATCCGTTTGCGGATAAATGGAATATAGCGTCCGTATAACGATTTTGCGGATACTGACGCGGATACGGATGCGGATGCGGATTGGTGGAATACTAGCCTTATTTTAGGAAAATATGTACGAAATATCTTCGTCACAATCGGCTCGGGCGCTTATTTGTCTTTGCTGCATATTACTGATTAACAGCACTAAATGACAATTCTATACTTTATAAGCCGTACGGCTAGACAATCTCAATAGGAAAGGCTATAATACGTACAGCGCCGTAAGGCTAGCCTATTGTCTAGCCGTACGGGGCCGTACGGTTAGCCTCTTGTCTAGCCGTACGGGACTGTACGACTAGCCACTGCCTTTAGTTATTGGAGGTTCTTATGTATTATACCCAGTCGCAAGTGTTATAGGCTATACTCAAATCTTTTCGTCCGTCTGTTATTGGATACTGTGATGGGTTATGTATCACATTCAATGTTTTTTTTTGTTTATAAGACAAAATCAGATTTTTTTTCAAAATACCTTCCTTTTAACTAATTTGAAAGCATTTTTACAGGTCCATTCTTGCGAAGCAATAATGCAAGTTAAAAAACTGGTTTTACAAGTCCCTATTCGATATTTATGACATAACTATGACTAAAATCTTCAGAATAGTTCAAAGCACGAAATGAATATCTTTCTGTTGGACATGAGGAAGTGGACCGAATATCGATGACTGGATCATTTTCCACGAAGGCACATAAAACTACAGTAAAGTTCCGCTACTTTCAGCTTGGTCTTAATAGCATGTCGGACTTCATAATTAACAGGGTATTTTGTTCTTTATTCAATACTTTGGGACCATGCAATCTTGAAAAATTGCAATTTACAGTGTTCAATGTGGTCTTAATAGCGGTACTCTTCTTGTACTAGGAATCGCTGCGTGTTTTAGTCATTATCTTTGAAATCCTTTTCGAAGCTATCATAAAAAACATTTATACTCGTGTCACGCCAGGGTGACATCACGTCAGGTTTAAACACAATAAGTAAATACATATTGTTATAACGTTTAAATATTCGTTTGACTTCTATTTTTCATTTCAATTTAATAATCCTATAAATGTTTTGTTTTTGGTTGTCATATCTATTTACCATTAACGATCCGCAACTGTTTTACCTTTACGTATCTTTGCAATGAAACTGTTATAGCGACAACTGTTTCATTATAGCTGCTTGCATCACACGGACACCACTGTTATATAATTCAATGATTTCTACAAGGATGATTCTATCCTACATTATCTCAATTGTTTAACCAAGGACATTGTGCTTTTAAAAGTTCCGGCGACTACAAAATCACGCAACAGGAGAAAATAACACGATACGTAGTCAAATAATGCAAAAATTCAAAAAAATATTAAAATAACATTAAACACATATTTAGTTCACCATTGTGTCATTCCCTCTGTAAAATGAATTCGACTCAAAATGTTATTAAATGTATTATGCAAGGAAACCATGCAGAGCGATTCATGCATAGGCCACACAAATACAAACAAATCTGATCGTGAGGATTTAATATATAAAGTTTGAGGTCGAGAAGATCTTAACCACAATTCTAATGCGAGTGTCGCAAGATATAACTATGCTCAAGGCCAACTCATTTTTTAGCAAACAATGTTTCGTATTTCAAGTGACACTATCTCAGGGACCCGGTATGTCGGTATAAAGTATCACAGAGTATACATATATAAAAAAATAATTGGGTCATGGGGACCCAGATACGAGGTTTAAAGTAAAAAAATGTATATGTTATTTGTCTGCAGAAATAACTAGATATATTAAGTTTTGAGTTATATATAGGTTGTTGAAGGTAATTCGCATAAAACACGCTATTTTTCAGTTGGATACTAGCATGGGAAAGGGAAGTACCCAACACTCCGGAAATATATCACAGACCCTATATTTAACCCAGTATGAGTATATATATATATATATATATATATATATATATATATATATATATATACATGTATATATATATATATATATATATATATATATACATATATATATATATATATATATATAAATTTACTTGCACTATGGTTTGCTGGTAAACACGTTTGAACAACAATTTTCCAAAATAAACTAAACGATAGACTTTACAATATAAACTAAATAATACTACTACTTATAATAATACGAATAATACAATATTTCAAAAAAATGCATAGTTTATTGCAATCACACACGGGACGTTAACAATGTTTAAAATAATGTGTTATAATATGTTTCTTTTACAGACAGACGTCTCAATAGAATGTTCATATATGCATACAATTTTTTTATCGTATGAACTTACTGTTCGCGTGCACATTTTGAACGAAAAGCAAAGGTCAATTCTCAATACACATCGTCTGTGCGGAACACGTGTGTGCTCAGTATCAAACTCATTAGGCAAACAGCTTAAAACAGCTTATATAGATCCTTTGACATTTCTATTCGCAAACTGTCCGGAAAACAACTGAGTGTATATTACAAAGCCAGTCGAATTCTAATCTGCCCGTTCATGTTTTGGGGCAACTATTACAATACTGACATTTGCTTTGTCCATCCATTCTAACGATGTATTATTTAACGAAATAAACAGTTGTGTCATGTTAAGAGCTGACGTAAACGCAAGATATTTTAATTCCAGCGCAATGAAATAGTCCACATATGTGATTGCTTTAGTAAAAACACGAGAAATGAAAATGATATAACATCAATCAATCAAAATGTATACATTAGTTATAAAATCAAGATTTCATTATTTAATTATGCAATTACAATTGAAATGATAATAATAATAATAATGAATACATAAAATATAACTACGCTGTAGCGCAAATGAATTATGTGCGTCGTTTTTGTAGTATACAGTCATATTTTACTTACACAGAAATACGCTGACTCAGTTTAATAATGAAATGCAAATAAATATTTCTTTCAATTACTTTCAGTATGTCAATAAAAACTATAACATTATTGGCATTAGTAAAATTGAGTTTCCAGACAACGTATGGTATGAAATTCCATTTTTGTAACAAAATAAAATCTATTTAAATAACGTCTTGAGGCAAGTGTTTGCTTAGTTACGAATCAAAGTCAAACAAATTAAAAAATATACTACATGTGTGTGGTGACAAACAATTAACGTATTGACCATCTACATTTAATAGATGAAATTGTGTTTAGGGTATTGAAGTATGGAATTGGATATGTGCAATTTTCCTTCGTTTCTTAAAGTAAGTCTCATGGTCGATTTTTAAAGAACATAAGTGTGTAAGATAAGTTTATACTTTCTTATACGATCGTAAACCTGTTATATAAATATATACATTGTGTTTCTCTGTGTCTTAATACACACAAAGCATTTCAAATAATGTTTCAAAAGCATCTTTTTATCTTGTTTATCAATTTAACTATCACAAAAGTATTCATATCATTATACACTCATAATAATATATAATGCATGAAGACATTGGCTATTCCAAAACAATACGGCTTTCAATAAAATATACAAAGCAATATAATGAGCTTTGTACTCATTTTGTCTCCTTGTTTTGGATTACACAATAGTTGTCAGAACCAACTTTAAGCCTGTACAAGGAGAGTTGATTGTTTTTTATACCTACATAGTATCTCAAAAGACAGGCACGTTTAACATAAACATAAAGCAGAAATCATTAACGATGAATGAATGTACATTATAAATAATAGGGTACAAATTAAAAATACAATATGACGCTATATTTAAACACACACACACACACACACACACACAACACACACCACACACACCACACACACACACATATATATATATATATTATAATATATATATATATATATATAAAATTATATATATAGATATATATATATATATATATACAATAAATTATGTTTTGGTAATGTTGATTTAATATTCAATTTGATAAATACTTTATTGAATCTTAAAATTTAAACTTCGAACATGCGTGGTAGTTCAGTGAGCATTAGACGGACTCTTTTTAATTTTCTGATGTTGATCTGTTAGCGACTACATTAACTTTGCATTCATCGCTGAACATTTATTATTGTATTATTTGATCACTTTATTGGACAAACCTCAACATGTATATCATCAATACATTTCATGTCAATGTTAAGTAACACATGTGTTTTAAATCAAAACAAAAATGAACACTATACGTTACGGTTTTTCAAATATCAATATGAAGAATGGTAAAACAGATCTGCTGACCTTTTTCATTAATGGCGATATTTTTTATGACTTTTTATGGCGATGCGTAGATCATGCAACATGATATACTTGGTCGTTAGCATTTTGTTATTTTCAAAATCGGTTGACAATCTATCGCTACTCATATACTTAATTCATAAAAACCTACCTAGAATAGTTACCGGTAGTTTTAATGAACTGTTAACTTTACATGACATATAAACAAAACGATATGCAAATGAATAAGAAAAACACATATTATACAATAAACCTTATTTAAACTTTTTTTTTGCACAGGATCTTGGAAACTACAATCAAGAAAGGCAAAAATCAAATCAAATGTGAATGGATATCCCAATGAAAAAAAAAGTAATTACGTATTTTGCTTCACAAGCAGATATGTAGGAAAACTATATACAACACATTAATAACAAATAAAAATTGATAAATGAAATGTTAAAACACAGAGGCAAATGATCGGAAATCCCGGTAAATACTTCACTCATTGTTTAATTTGTGTAATTGTTTTTAAATATTTTTATTTTTCGCTATCGACCTACTTATCACATCATCATTTCTGTACAACAATTTTCAAAGTTGTTAAATTCTCAAGTAAGCATTTTATCATACAACAATATGACATCCAAAAGTATACCTTTAAAAGGTATACATATGCATATAAAGGCAAAGGTAAGCATCGAATATAAAAAACAACGTTTTGCATAAAAAAAATCATTTAAACTGTTCTATTAATAACACACACTGGCAACTGCAACCAATATTGGACATCTTTTTTAGAAACACACTTTATTATCTGCTAATAATGATTGATGGATATTTTATGGCATATTGAAAATAATACAATATACATTTCAAAGGACATTATAGGACGAATTCAAATATTTAAAGAAATGTCGATTATAGTCTGAAGCAACACACTTAACATTATGTGAACAAGTCGCGCTTCGATTGTGACGAACTGTTTTTGTGCATACGATCAAGCCTCAGTTTCTAAATACCAAAGACAGCTAAACACATAGCTGTTATTGTTGGTGTTAAACTACTTAGTATCTGGGAATAACACAGAGTTGTGGTGCTTTCAAAATGGTGTTTGTACTGATCACACTTCGTTTATGTTTACGGGACGTTTAATCAATACATATTATTGCAATAACATCTGTCTCAATCACAAAGGAAGAATAAACATTTAACTGCATTTTATATATATGATCAAATGTATATAAATAACGGAAAACTTATCAAGTCATTAGATGCAGACAACTTATAAAGCAACAGTGGCATATACACTAACAAGTACATTTACGTATTTTGATTTAAGCATGCAATACAGCACATCTATACAATATGTCAACATGAATTAAAAATAAACATTAAGCGGTATGGCCAGAACTTCACTTTACAAACAAAGACACTGAAGTGTGTGCTCTGTGAATATAGATACATGGATATACTCATCAACGTAATGTTAATTAGAAATTAAAACACAATACAGTACACATTGATAAACTGTTCACGATAAAAGACAACTTTAACAATTGAGACGGCGTTTAAAAAAAGAAGATATAAAACATTAATGAAACTTCAGATCACTATCATGGTATGTCATTAAAATTAATTCTATTTTCCTTCAGGGAATGTGCGTTTTCAAAGATAAATCATTGCATGTTAGAGGCATTGATAGTATCATATATTCTGAAAGCAGTTTTTAAGTCACCAAACGACCACTCATATCCTTCCACTACCAAAACTCCACATATGCTTATATAGATTTACAACAATATGTATCTATACAACTCTTGTTTAAATGTCTTATTTCTTTACATACATACATGTTAGTTACAATATAGAAGGAATAAGTACAATGCGCACCATAAAGCCAGATTAAGACAATCATGAACTTGCACTGGCAATAACATATTCAATTAACTAATACATTGAGAAATGTTCGAATATTAACGGTATGCGTCCTCAAATCACATTATTTCTTAGCACATATTGTACTGAAGTTTTCAACATTCTCTCATGTCATTAACACTCACACCAAATGTAAATGACGTATGCAAGCATAACATGAATTGAACAAAACTAATCAATACAAGAAACGTTAAATCGAAACTATGTACACATACGTAAAATACGCCAATTATAATTATAAAATACGAATGTGTTATCAATATGTTATCAAAATCCGCATTAAACCAGTAACATTGTCTTAAATTTAAGAATCAACCCATAGATGGGCAACCGACGTCATTTAGTTTGGTAGAAACATCTATATGATCATGTTACATTTGTGTTTATTGAGCGTGCTTTCTTGAAAGTTCTTGTGAATATTATATTAGACCTTTGCCATATTTGATAGGCGCTGAAAATGATATCGTTTCAACGACTCGTTAGAAATGTCTAAATGTTGTGTTACTGAAAATGATACACACAAGTAACGTTAACTCAGTAAAATGAATGTCTGTTTTTAGTGTTTTCGAAGCAACATCGCCTATAATATTATTTACCCACTAAGGATGCGTTCTTTCCTCCACCTGATGTTGGCCTTCAGTCTGAATTCAACAAAAATAGTTGCATATAAACCAATTACATAGTAACTGCAAACAATACAAATCAATCAATCAATTTTCTATAGACCCAATTTCATTATTCTCATTGTTTTCCAAAATTTGAAAAACAAATTGTTAAATTGGGATTGCATACTTTGTTATTTGAGATCAAACTATACTGTTATGAAATCAAATTCGACCATTACTGACGGCTACTTCTCCACCAGGTTATCTTTACGGGAAAATTGAACACGACAAAGAAAGTAGATGTTCTCTTTCGCATTTTTGGCGGCTTTTGAAAACATGATAGTAAAACGTTAAATTAAAGATTGTAAGCGCGCAATTAATTAGTGGATGGTCGATGGTAAAGACAGCTTTGTATTTGGAAACCAGAATTTATTATACTTGTAATTCAATATAATTAGTGCATGATCACACTATATTTAACAGGCCATCATTCATATTCAAATCACGGGATAAGCATATTATGAAGAAACTTAAAGAAACTTTTATTTTTCGAAACATTTCTTTCAATATATACGATTTTATTTGTATATTTATTTGCCTCTAGTCATGATTTGTTCAACACATACAGTTAATTTCCTTCTGTATAATGATTAAGGAAATTAGTCATTTATTGTGTTTGATTATACCTTAATTTCCAAAGCATGTACTTTCTTATTGAGAGCGTCGAAATTGTCTTGAACTTTTTTGAACCCGTCCATACTGAAACATTGTAAGTACGACATTAGTTAACAAAGCACATACACTATCGTTTTAATTTCAGAGTATAATTGTATTTCATTTCTGTCTAGTTGCCAGTGTAATGAAAACATATAAAACGCGTTTTGGTGTTATGTCATCCATAAGATGATACATAAAAAGGGGTCTTAACCCTATTGCACGCAATACAGGAGTCCCCTTCCGGTCGGGTATACATCCCGACCATTTATAATAGACGAATATGCGTTACCGTAAAATTTATTAAATCATATAAAGATTTGTTTTTCTAAATTCACAGATACATTTTCATGTTATATTCTTACGTTAAACACGATTCCAAAATTGTTGCTAAATGCTGTGGTTTGATACAAAATGGTGCCAAACTACTGCATCGTATTTCCTTCAATTTACATGCACTCGTAATCGAATTTAGCTCACATGTTGTTTTTTTCCTAACGTGATAATTTCAATTTTTTATTCAGCTTCAAGGTCAGTAATGCAGTATTAAATATTCAAATAGTATTGACAAGAGCTGGTAGATCGAGTAAATTTTAAATACTTTCCACATAGCACGAAAGTAAGAATTAAATATGACATAATTAAGACTGATAATACATATATTATGCTCAAACTGTGCACAACGGAAACCAATATATATATATATATATATATATATATATATATATATATATATATATATATATATATATATATATATATATATATATAGGTTTCCGTTGCATTCTATTGATCAAGTGTCATCACAGTTTGTGTGTCAAAACCACGTTTAGAAACCGGGGTTTAACGATTGAAAAAGAAATGCAAAATAAAGATATTAAACAGTATATTAACGACATGAAACAATAAATTATACGTACATCAGTTTTCTAAACTGGTCTTCTTTCGCATCCTATTAGAGGATATGAGAAGGTGTTAGCTCAATAATTGAAATTAGTCACAGTAAATACTAGCGTACATTAAAGACAGAGACAATAATACGATTCACTAACCGATGTTCATTATATGGAAACCATACTTAAATATCAAGTATACAGTACATCAACACCAAGATTCTTAAAATGTGCTAGTAGTATATTCTTAAATATATAAATTGGCATATTGCATTCTAAAATCAGAATAAATAACTTATTCACCGTCATTCTGTCATCTTTATTTTAATTATTAACAGTATAATTAAGTATATATCGTGAAAGCAAAATATCCTCGTGTCGCAATGTGTCGTATGAATATATAAAAATTATTGTTAAAGTAACAATACGAGTATTATAATATTAAACTTACCGCATCTTTATTTTGTTTCCGCCTGTAATTTAAAATAAATAACTATAAATAGGAGACATACACACACTGTTTTTATCCATGTTTAACTATGCATATCAAAAATGTGTTAGCAAAACACCAATTGACAAATACATAATATCCGTAAGTAATAACTGCACATCCCATACTATTGTATATTAAGTACTTACATCTCATGCCGAAATTCCTCTTCTTCTTTGAACTGAAAAAAGTACAGTACTAATTGGATATAATTGATTGTAGAAAGCAATGAACGTCTTAAAAATCTGACCTTATAGATATGACTTTTTAATCTAATGGACAAAAACGATTTAAATAATCTCGTTATGAAAACATAATATAAAACCATGCAAATAATTTATAAAAATGTTTTTATTCATCGCACCTCACCAAGAAATAGGAATTCAAAAGAAATGTCATATATTATTACCCGTTATACAACTTACTTTACGGCAAACTATATTGAATGAAGAAATACAGAGCAACAAATAATAACGCAGCAGGTAGTTACTGATTGAATTTGCTATTGTGTATTTAGTTCATAACATAAATTCATAAGTATAATAGCATACCCTGAATCATGCGCACAAATGAACCACTTTGTATACGGTTCCTCGATAACAGTCTAAATCAATCAGGCAGTTGATTCTGTGTTGTTTGAGAAAAGTATGCACATATGTGCACTACACTCATCATCCACGACGCTTATTAATCGGATAGGATATCGATTTTACCAGAATTTATGTCTAAGATTTTACCTCCATATGAAACAAAAACTATTAATCACCTACAAACCATCAACATAACCACACTAAAGATTTGTTCCTTTTTAATGGTTCGCGCAAGTTTTAAAAACTAGAATCACAACAATATGACTGTGTGCAATCAAATTAATGCTGGAATGGTAATTCATATGTTTGATTGCTACCATGCATCCGAGCATCACACTTAAATGACAATGTCATTAACATTCATTTTTATGCGCATCGCCCGAGTATAGAGGCGAGTGGGCGTGTTGATCAGTTTTTAGTTTAAAATATTTTCCAAAATCGGCGCTCCTATATGTGAAGCCATTGCGAACTAGTTTGTGTGCGAATTTCACCTAAAGTTTATTAAAAACGACATATTTGTACTCTATCTATTTAATATTTGAGTGCGTATATTGTTTAATTCATTTGAATCAGAACAGTTGATTATTATTGCAATTACAAACCCTTATCCACACAGTATTTCTTAAACCTACCGCTTGATTAGTCCTATTCAGCCTGTAAAATAAAATGTTAAACATTAAATATAATCCGTTTGAATACAATGCACTAATTAATCAATAAATTATGAATATAGTCAATACTACAAGCCGTATACGAGTGTATTTATACTTACATCGTACTCCGGAACGTCTCCTCTTCTTTTCTCTGAAAGACATACAATGCGTTTGTTTGATAGCACGTGTTTAAGAATCAGAACTGCTTAAATATTAACTCACGAACCAACAAGACTGAACACCTCTCGTTATATAATATACAAATTTACATTCAGTGCATTGGCGAATGTTCTTTAGGGCACATATCCATTATACAAGATACTTAACGACGTGTTTGTGTGTGTATTTCGAAGTGTATTAGGTCATTCCGAGCCTGAGGCATCATTGTGCGTGAACCCGGAGTACGTCCCAGCACTCCTTCCCAAGTACTTACGAAAGTGGGACGAATTTTGGAATTATAGCTGCACTATCCAGCTGTTTAATTGTTAATGAAAAAATTGTTTATTTTGGTGCAGTCTTGTATTCTGGGACAAGCCGGAGAACCCGGAGGAAACCCCGTCTATCCCGTATGGTGACCACCAACCAAACTCACATAATGATGTAAACGAGGATTGAACTCAGGTCACCTAGGTGTTATGCGCGTGAACCAACCACTGCGCTAACTAGTGAATGCAGAAATAGCCAACACATAAATCTTATCGAAAATTAGCAGGAAATAATTGATTGATGTAATTTTCGACGTTTAAAAGTTATTAAATGAGACGAACATTATATTCCCGTCAGTACGTATTTGCCGCTAGGGGCGTTTTAGAAGGACGAGGATATTCGTGTATGGTTGAACAGTGGTCAGTTTTTGTCATTCAGCATTGGAAACTCGCATGGTGTGACTGTGATTTTTATAGTAATTTGTTAATATTTCTTATTATGGAAATGATATTTGGAATTATTGATAGATGTTCTGAACTAAATTGACATAGAATGATACTGTATGATGATTGAGGAAAGACTGTATTATCATAAGAGCTATAATGTGATGTATGTTTGACGGTTTGATTATGGTTTTTATTATGGTAAGTTTAATAAAAACGGACAGCCGGTATGTAAGTCCCAGCGGCTAATACCAAACAACAGAGTTTTGTTTGTTTGTTAAATACGCAAAGGAGGAATGTACGAGAACATGCTTTTTTCTTTCTTAAGTACACCAATGCTTAATAGTATGTTCTATCCCCTCACTTAAATGCCTAACCCAACACAATTACAATTCTTACTCATGTTTGGGACATCAATTGTTTATTTAATACTTCGATGCTTATACACGCTTATGAACCAGATGGAATATTAACTAACGACAGTATCATACTTTTAAGCTGTTTAAACCTCCAATGTTTTGCATAGATTGTTCAAGGCTGCGACACCAACTTACATCATTTGTTGTTTATGTTTAATTTTTGTATGTTTTGTCAATTTATCAGTTTGCTTTACATAAAAAACAAGCAGACGTTAACTCTTTATGTAATATTTCTGGTTAGGTTTTATCTTTTATACCCATCATAATGCAGGTAAAAACAGAAATAAACAAAGCCAATATACATTTATGTTCTAATCAAAACAGAAAAGTGACATCATCTATGGATTACGATTTTAATAACAGTTTTCTTGCGAAATTGAATGAATGCGGGCCGGCTATCTCTAAGTCAACAGTGTGAAAGCTCATCAGATCATATAATATATGCATCACATTTATTTCAGTGTCATGACAGTTTACGTAGACACAGTTATCTATGCCAATAAAATTACTGGATCGCAAAGGACCAGCAATTCTGGGTAGCATACTTGTGCGTATATTGTAAGCAATAAACATTCCCTGGGAATTCTACAAAATACTGAGCAACCAGGATAGAATGCTTATATCGATTAGGTTCAATTTTTACAGTAAAGAGAGAAAATACATATTGTACCTATTGTTTTCGCGAATGAAAATATGTTTATTGTTCACTTTACTGAGAACATATTTCACAGATTACACCAAAAACAAACATAGTTTCCTTTTAATAAATGCATTGGATGACTTTGTTTACAGAAGTGACCAATTGAGACGTTACTATTTTTTCATCGATGCGTAGAATTTGGGTTAATAATTCAAAAAACCAGCGGTAAGTTGGGAAGCAACAAACATTTGCGTTGACTTCAAACGTAAATGCTAAAAGTCATTCTTGACCAGAGCAGAAAAAATAAGCTACACAATGCGGTAGAGGCTTAGACAACATTAACAACAACAGTCACAAAACGTCACAGCCATAAAATGAAAATGCAATTGTTTTTGTAAACGTGATAAATAAATAGATTTATGCTCTTTTAAAGGTATATATAGCTGTCGACGATGTACAGTGCGGTAGAACAGTGTTCAGAAAAGGATTACTTATTGCAATACATTCGAATCTCATCTCTTTTATCGAAATATCAACGTATTTGATATTGAAAGGCGGTCTGGAAAAAACATGATGGCTGATAATTGAACGCTGAACAAGGAATCTGAATAGGAATATTCTGAATTTTAAGTTTACGATCGTACCAAGATGACCAGCTTCAATGTCTGGTGGGATTAATCAATGACCGCCAGACATTGTCTCGTAGTCACGCTGGCCCAATCTGATCGAAGAAAACCAAAAGGAACCATACTTATGAGATAAGCCAATACATGAAATAAATATTAATATTTTTAAATTCAATAGTGAGAGCAACTAAGTACTTATTATTTAATTGTACTAATATTATTAAATTCTATTTATCCCAACTGTTTTTCAGCATGTACTATGATAAACAGTGACTTTACATGCACCAATATTATAGTTCGACTCAATTTGCAATTGAAATTAAAGTTATTCCTTCTCATGCTTTTAAAAGCAATGATTCTAAAATACACTGGAAATTATTTCCCCACTATTTTTGGATATTTCATTATTAAATAAGCATTAAATAAAGACATTTATTCGATAAATATTGTTTGCAGTTGTTTTCGCAAGTCATGGGTGTCATTTGTTCATATTTAAATCAAATCAAATGCCATAGGATGTCATACATTCACTAAATCGACACTTTAACGCATACCGTACAGATAATGGGAAAATGTGAAGCTCCGGAACTATGTTTGGTTTCAGCATACCCTATGTTTAATTTCTTTTCTTCTTTTACCATGTTTACTATTTACTGACAAGCCAAATATCTTTGTTTAAGCATACCTTTGACTCCATAAGGTCTGCTTTCTCTTGCATGTCTTTTAAGTTCTCTTGCATGTCTTTTAACTGAGTCGAGCTGAAACGTGTAAAGAACAACATTATTTAAGTGGCACGAGCTTTATAAACACAAACACATACATGATTATATAAGTTTAGTATATCAAATCCAATTATTCGTAAAAGTTATAAAAACCTTTGTTAAATACGGTGTTAAAAAAATGCTTCTTGTGGCATGTTCTTTTTGGTTAAAAATAAAAAAATACATATCCTTGTATTTGCTATTCGGCATATATGGTCAGTTTGAAAATAGGGCTCGTCGACTGTTATTTCTGTAGATTTAGTTTTATATTCCGTATCTGTAACTGGTCGCTTGTTTACTGATCATTTAAATGCTTTATAGTGTTAAAGAAGCGGGGTGATTTGAGAAGGATTAAGCAAAAACCTTTGTCTAAATAAGCAATAGCTATTTTATAGACGTTGACGTGAAAAACAAGTTGGGCTTTATGGTCAATAGTGGCTCTATTTTATTTGAGTATTTAGATGACAAATGAGTTAAAATACATGAATTAAGTCATCCTTATTTGGTGTAAATTTAACATGTATTACATGAAATATAAATATTTACCGAATATTTCTGCAAACTTCTCGATAATGGCAAATAAAAGCAATACTCATTACTGGATATCAATATGCATATACTTACATCGCATTTCGAAATTCTTTTGTCTGCAAATAATTACACAATTTGTTAGAAATAGTTTTCAGTGAAAGCAGTTCATAGATGTAAAACACCTCGTAAAATAACCTCGTAAACTCATGGACCATACAGATTAAAAAACTGTATTAAAAAATTATATAAACCATGCAAACAATTTCTATGAACTGATTGTTTTTCTTGATGGCACTTCACCTCACCAAGAATAGCAATTCAATGAGAAATGCCATATATTATTATCCATTATAATACGTATTTTAAGGGAAACAATATTGAATCAAACAATACAGAAACAAATCAATTAAAAATGCAGCATGAATTTATTGTTTGAAATCGCTATTTGTTTTTTGTTAATTCATAAATATAAGTAATATACCATAAGTTATTAGCATTCATGAACCACTTAATATTTTTGTTTCCCAAAAGCAGTCTTAAATCAATTAGGCAGTATATTATGTATGTTGGGAAAATTATGCACATATGTGCACTTCAATCAACATCCACGACGCTTCTGAACCGGATAGGATATTGATTTTACCAGAATTAAAGATAAAGAATATACCTCCATATGGACAAACTATTAATAACCTACCAACCATCAACATACAAACACTTAAGATGTGTTCCTTTTTAATGGTTTCCGCAAATTAAAAAAACCCACTAGATTCACTGCTTGAATATTAACTGACGAACCAACACGACTGAACACCTCTCGTTATATAATATACAATTTTAAATTCAGTGCATTGATGAATGTTTTCCACGGCACATTGATATATGAATGAAATCAGAAGGGCAATTTAATATACATTATACAAAATACTTTACGACGTGTTTGTGTGTGTACATCGAAGTTTATGAGATGCTTCCGCGCCTGAGGAAAAATTATGCGTGCACCCGGAGTTTGTCCCAGCACTCCCACCCGAATAATATTATAGACTTACGAAAGTGGGAAGAATTTTTGAATTATAGCTGCACGTCCAGCTGTTTAGTTGTTAATGAAATACTTGCTTATTGTGGTGCAGTATTGTATTCTGGTGCAAACCGAAGAACCCGGAGGAAACCCCGTCTATCCAGAATGGTGACCACCAACCAAATTCACATGCCATAAATGAGGATTGAACCCGGGTCAAATATGTGAGATACGCGTGTACCAACCACTGCGCTAACCAGTAAATTCAGAAGTAACAAACAAATACATCGTATCAAAATTAAGCAGGACGTAATTGATTGAATGCTTTTTTTATTAGGTACACACACGTTTAATACTATGTTCTATCACCTCTCTTAAATGAATAATCCAACACAATTATACTTCTTACTTATTCTTGATACATCAATTGGTTATATAATACTTCGATGATTTTACACGCTTCTGAACAAGATGGAATATAAATTAACGACGGTGTTCTATTTTCAAGCTGTTTTGCATATATTGTTCAAGGCGGCGACACGAACTTATATCATTTGTTTATATTAATGTGTTTATGTTGTGTCCTTATTTTTTACATACAATAAATCAGTTTGCTTTAAATAAAATACAATCAGACGTTAACTCTAATGTTAATATTTCTGGTAAGGCATTATTCCTATATACATCGTAAGGCAGATGCAAACAAAAATAAACAAAGCTAATAAACCTCTTTGTAGACTGTCTTATCAAAACAGAAAAGCACCGTAATGCTTTACTTATTCATTATTTGAGGTTATGTTGACATTTTGCTTATGTTATATTTACTTTGATGTAGGTTGTGCGAAATAATTTTATCGTCTAGTGAGAAAAGCAGAAAAACAAGTCATAATTTCATGATTTCACGAACTACCTTTGGTGAATAATCGAATATTTATAAAAGATAATAATCCATTAACATTGCAATTAAGTTAACAATAGTTTTGCTTATTTATCAAATATGATGCAATAAATATATACATATTTGATAGAACTTTAATTGAAAAATGGTCACGTTATTAAATGTTAGTGAACCGAGTGGTCTTTAAGTCAGCAGTGTATTTGAGAATCATTTCATATAGTTTGTTTATTACATCTACATCGCTTTGACAGCTAACTATTATCTAGTATCTGTGTCAATCACATCACCATAACACAGCAACAATGATAACCATACCGGACCTTGAACCGGTCTGTACCAGTTTATTATGGACATTCGACAAACACTAGGTGAAAGCTATGTGCTCTCGGTCATACGATATACGAAATACTTACTGCGTCAAAATGCGTTTTTGTCTATATCGTTTTCGAATATTTAACAATTTGTTTTCTCAATCAATATTGGCCTAGAGTCATTTTGGTAATTGTTTTGTATTTCAATTGATTTAGCATACAAATGATAAAAAAAGAAACTTTCATAATTATTTAAAACATAATTTTCAATATTCCAAAGTGGGGTAAAGTACCTTAAAATATGTTCTCACAGTTTGACAAAATAATTGCCATAGTTTCAAAAACTAATGTACATATTATTTTAACACTATCAAAATAACACCCCTGACTAAGTAAAATGTTTAAATATTTGTTCATTAATGGATAATCAACATTCGAAATGGTAACATACTAAAGCGTCTGTAACGCCTTTCCTTATAATTTTGGAAAATACGTTGAGTACAGACATAGCTTTAATTAATTACCTCAATACATTGTCTGGTAGTCACCTTGACAAGTAAAATGTATGGTTAAAAAAAACATACCTTAGACTCCACAATATCTATTTTCTTTTGCATGTTGTTTAACTGTGTCGAGCTGCAACGCATAAGGAACATGTATATATATAGTTAAATATAACTTTGTATATCAATTCCGATAAGTTTGAAAAGTTATGAAAACAATTGTTAAATACGCTTTTAAACTTAAGTAAAAATTGCTTCTAATGGCATGGCTTTTTATTATAAAGAAAACCAATACGTTTCATTATATTTGATATTCGGTTTCAATGGCAAGTTTGAAAACAAGGCGAGTCGATTATTATTTCTGTATTTTTAGTTACTGGTCGTGTTTTTACTGATTATTTATATGTTTTATAGTGAACGTGGTCGAAAGTGTATTGTGTTAAAAACGCGGGGTCATGTGAGAAGGATTAAGCAAGACCTTTGTCTAAATAAACACGAGCTATTATAATGACGTTTACGTAATTAACTATGTTTAGCTAGGCATATCAAAAATGTGTGCAAAACACCAATTGACAAATACATAATATCCGTACGTAATAACTGCACATCCAATACTATTGTATATTAAGTACTTACATCTCATGCCGAAACTCCTCTTCTTCTTTGAACTGAAAAACGTACAGTACTAATTGGATATAATTGATTGTAGAAAGCAATGAAAGTCTTAAAAATCTGACCTTATAAATATGACTTTTTAATCTCATGGGCAAAAACGATTTAATTAATCTCGTTGTTAAAACATAATATGAAACCATGCATATAATTTATTCAAATGTTTTTTATTCATTACATCTCACCAAGAAATAGGAATTCAAAAGAAATGTCATATATTATTACCCGTTATTCAACTTACTTTACGGCAAACTATATTGAATGAAGAAATACAGAGCAACACATAATAACGCAGCAGGTAGTTACTGATTGAATTTGCTATTGTGTATTTAGTTCATAACATAAATTCATAAATATAATAGCATACCCTGAATTATGCGTACAAATGAACCACTTTGTATACGGTTCCTCGATAACAGTCTAAATCAATCAGGCAGTTGATTCTGTGTTGTTTGAGAAAATTATGCATATACATGCACTACACTCATCATCAACAACGCTTATTAATCGGGTAGGATATCGATTTTACCAGAAGTTAAGTCTAAGAATTTACCTCCATATGAAAAAAAAACTATTAATCACCTACAAACCATCAACATAACCACACTAAAGATTTGTTCCTTTTTAATGGTTCGCGCAAGTTTTAAAAACTAGAATCACAACAATATGACTGTGTGCAATCAAATTAATGCTGGAATTGTAATTAATATGTTTGATTGCTACCATGTATCCGAGCATCACACTAAAATGACAATGTCATTAACATTCATTTTTATGCGCAACGCCCGAGTATAGAGGCGAGTGGGCGTGGTGATCAGTTTTTAGTTTAAAATCTTTTTCAAAATCAGCGCTCCTATATGTGAAACCATTGCGAACTAGTTTGTGTGCGAATTTCACCAAAAATTTCTTAAAAACGACATATTTGTACTCTATATATTTAATATTTGAGTGCGTATATTGTTTAATTCATATGAATCCGAACAGTTGATTATTATTGATTTACAAACCCTTAGCCACACAGTATTTCTTAAACCTACCGCTTGATTAGTCCTATTCAGCCTGTAATATAAAACAAATACATTTTTAAGAGGCATATACTGATATCATCCATGTTAAACATTAAATATAATACGTTTGTTTACAATGCACTAATTAATCAATAAATTATGAATATAGTCAATACTACAAGCAGTATACGAGTGTTTATTTATACTTACATCGTACTCCGAAACGTCTCTTCATCTTTTCTCTGAAAGACATACAATACGTTTGTTTTATAGCACGTGTTTAAGAACCAAAACTGCTTAAATATTAACTAACGAACCAACACGACTGAGCACCTCTCGTTATATAATATACAATTTTACATTCAGTGCATTGGCGAATGTTCTCCAAGGCACATATCCATTATACGAGATACTTAACGACGTGTTTTTGTGTGTATTTCGAAGTGTATTAGGTCATTCCGAGCCTGAGGCATCATTGTGCGTGAACCCGGAGTTTGTCCCAGCACTCCTTCCCAAGTACTTACGAAAGTGGGACGAATTTCGGAATTATAGCTGCGATATCAAGCTGTTTAATTATTAATGAAAGAATTGTTTATTGTGGTGCAGTATTGTATTCTGGGATAAGCCGGAGAACCCGGAGGAAACCCCGTCTATCCAGAATGGTGACCACCAACCAAATTCACATGCCATAAATGAGGATTGAACCCGGGTCAAATATGTGAGATACGCGTGTACCAACCACTGCGCTAACCAGTAAATTCAGAAGTAACGAACAAATACATCGTATCCAAATTAAGCAGGACGTAATTGATTGAATGATTTTTTTATTAGGTACACACACGTTTAATAGTAAGTTCTATCACCTATCTTAAATGAATAATCCAACAAAATTATACTTCTTACTTATTCTTGAGACATCAATTAGTTATATAATACTTCGATGATTTTACACGCTTCTGAACAAGATGGAATATAAATTAACGACGGTGTTCTATTTCAAGCTGTTTAAAACGCCAATGTTATGCATATATTGTACAAGGCGGCGACACGAACTTATATCATTTGTTTATGTTTAATGTGTTTTTGTTGTGTCCTTATTTTTACATACAATTTATCAGTTTGCTTAAATAAAATACAATCAGACGTTAACTCTAATGTTAATATTTCTGGTTAGGCATTATTCCTATATACATCTTAAGGCAGATGCAAACAGAAATAAACAAAGCTAATAAACTTCTTTGTAGACAGTCTTATCAAAACAGAAAAGCACCGTCATGCTTTACTTATTCATTATTTAGGGTTTAGTAGACATTTTTGCTTATGTTTTATTTACTTTGATAAAGGTTGTGCGAAATAATTTTATGGTCTAGTGAGAAAAGCAGAAAAACAAGTCATAATTTCATGATTTCACGAACTACCTTTGGTGAATAATCGAATATTTATAAAAGATAATAATCCATTAACATTGCAATTAAGTTAACAATAGTTTTGCTTATTTATCAAATATGATGCAATAAATATATACATATTTGATAGAACTTTAATTGAAAAATGGTCACGTTATTAAATGTTAGTGAACCGAGTGGTCTTTAAGTCAGCAGTGTATTTGAGAATCATTTCATATAGTTTGTTTATTACATCTACATCGCTTTGACAGCTAACTATTATCTAGTATCTGTGTCAATCACATCACCATAACACAGCAACAATGATAACCATACCGGACCTTGAACCGGTCTGTACCAGTTTATTATGGACATTCGACAAACACTAGGTGAAAGCTATGTGCTCTCGGTCATACGATATACGAAATACTTACTGCGTCAAAATGCGTTTTTGTCTATATCGTTTTCGAATATTTAACAATTTGTTTTCTCAATCAATATTGGCCTAGAGTCATTTTGGTAATTGTTTTGTATTTCAATTGATTTAGCATACAAATGATAAAAAAAGAAACTTTCATAATTATTTAAAACATAATTTTCAATATTCCAAAGTGGGGTAAAGTACCTTAAAATATGTTCTCACAGTTTGACAAAATAATTGCCATAGTTTCAAAAACTAATGTACATATTATTTTAACACTATCAAAATAACACCCCTGACTAAGTAAAATGTTTAAATATTTGTTCATTAATGGATAATCAACATTCGAAATGGTAACATACTAAAGCGTCTGTAACGCCTTTTCTAATAATTTTGGAAAATACGTTGAGTACAGACATAGCTTTAATTAATTACCTCAATACATTGTCTGGTAGTCACCTTGACAAGTAAAATGTATGGTTAAAAAAAACATACCTTAGACTCCACAATATCTATTTTCTTTTGCATGTTGTTTAACTGTGTCGAGCTGCAACGCATAAGGAACGTGTATATATATAGTTAAATATAACTTTGTATATCAATTCCGATAAGTTTGAAAAGTTATGAAAACAATTGTTAAATACGCTTTTAAACTTAAGTAAAAATTGCTTCTAATGGCATGGCTTTTTATTATAAAGAAAACCAATACGTTTCATTATATTTGATATTCGGTTTCAATGGCAAGTTTGAAAACAAGGCGAGTCGATTATTATTTCTGTATTTTTAGTAACTGGTCGTGTTTTTACTGATTATTTATATGTTTTATAGTGAACGTGGTCGAAAGTGTATTGTGTTAAAAACGCGGGGTCATGTGAGATGGATTAAGCAAGACCTTTGTCTAAATAAACACGAGCTATTATAATGACGTTTACGTAATTAACTATGTTTAGCTAGGCATATCAAAAATGTGTGCAAAACACCAATTGACAAATACATAATATCCGTACGTAATAACTGCACAACCCATACTATTGTATATTAAGTACTTACATCTCATGCCGAAACTCCTCTTCTTCTTTGAACTGAAAAAAGTACATACTAATTGGATATAATTGATTGTAGAAAGCAATGAAAGTCTTAAAAATCTGACCTTATAAATATGACTTTTTAATCTCATGGACAAAAACGATTTAATTAATCTCGTTATTAAAACATAATATGAAACCATGCATATAATTTATTCAAATGTTTTTTATTCATTACATCTCACCAAGAAATAGGAATTCAAAAGAAATGTCATATATTATTACCCGTTATACAACTTACTTTACGGCAAACTATATTGAATGAAGAAATACAGAGCAACACATAATAACGCAGCAGGTAGTTACTGATTGAATTTGCTATTGTGTATTTAGTTCATAACATAAATTCATAAATATAATAGCATACCCTGAATTATGCGTACAAATGAACCACTTTGTATACGGTTCCTCGATAACAGTCTAAATCAATCAGGCAGTTGATTCTGTGTTGTTTGAGAAAATTATGCATATACATGCACTACACTCATCATCAACAACGCTTATTAATCGGGTAGGATATCGATTTTACCAGAAGTTAAGTCTAAGAATTTACCTCCATATGAAAAAAAAAACTATTAATCACCTACAAACCATCAACATAACCACACTAAAGATTTGTTCCTTTTTAATGGTTCGCGCAAGTTTTAAAAACTAGAATCACAACAATATGACTGTGTGCAATCAAATTAATGCTGGAATTGTAATTAATATGTTTGATTGCTACCATGTATCCGAGCATCACACTTAAATGACAATGTCATTAACATTCATTTTTATGCGCAACGCCCGAGTATAGAGGCGAGTGGGCGTGGTGATCAGTTTTTAGTTTAAAATCTTTTTCAAAATCAGCGCTCCTATATGTGAAACCATTGCGAACTAGTTTGTGTGCGAATTTCACCAAAAGTTTCTTAAAAACGACATATTTGTACTCTAAATATTTCATATTTGAGTGGGTATATTGTTTAATTAATATTCATCCGAACAGTTGATTATTATCGCAATTACAAACCCTTAGCCACACAGTATTTCTTAAACCTACTGCTTGATTAGTCCTATTCAGCCTGTAATATAAAACAAATACATTTTTTAAGAGGCATATACTGATATCATCCATGTTAAACATAAAATATAATACGTTTGTTTACAATGCACTAATTAATCAATAAATTATGAATATAGTCAATACTACAAGCCGTAAACGAGTGTTTATTTATACTTACATCGTACTCCGAAACGTCTCTTCTTCTTTTCTCTGAAAGACATACAATACGTTTGTTTGATAGCACGTGTTTAAGAATCAGAACTGCTTAAATATTAACTCACGAACCAACAAGACTGAACACCTCTTGTTATATAATATACAATTTTACATTCAGTGCATTGGCGAATGTTCTCCAGGTCACATATCCATTATACAAGATACTTAACGACGTGTTTTTGTGTGTATTTCGAAGTGTATTAGGTCATTCCGAGCCTGAGGCATCATTGTGCGTGAACCCGGAGTTTGTCCCATCACTCCTTCCCAAGTACTTATGAAAGTGGGACGAATTTTGGAGTTATAGCTGCCATATTCAGCTGTTTAATTGTTAATGAAAGAATTGTTTATTTTGATGCAGTTTTGTATTCTGGGACAAGCCGGAGAACCCCGAGGAAACCCCGTCTATCCCGTATGGTGACCACTAACCAAACTCACATAATGATGTAAACGAAGATTAAACTCAGGTCACCTAGATGTTATGCGCGTGAACCAGCCACTGCGCTAACTAGTGAATGCAGAAATAGCCAACACATAAATCTTATCAAAAATTAGCAGGAAATAATTGATTGATGTAATTTTCGACGTTTAAAAGTTATTGAATGAGACGAACATTATATTTCCTTAAGTTCGTATTTGCCGCTAGGGAGCGTTTTAGAAGGACGAGGATATTCGTGTATGGTTGAACAGTGGTCAGTTTTTGTCATTCAGCATTGGAAACTCGCATGATGTACATGTGATTTTTATAGTTATTTGTTAATATTTCATATAATGGAAATGATATATGGAATAATTGATAGATGTACTGAACTAGATTGACATTGAATGATACTGTATGATGATTGAGGAAAGACTGTTTTATCATAAGAGCTATAATGTGATGTATTTTTGACGGTTTGATTATGTTTTTTATTATGGTAAGTTTAATACAAACGGACAGCCGGTATGTGAGTCCCAGCGGATAGTACCAAACAACAGAGTTGTGTTTGTTTGTTAAATACGCAAAGGAGGGATGTACGAGTACACCGATGCTTAATAGTATGTTCTATCCCCTCACTTAAATGCCTAACCCAACACAATTACTATTCTAACTCATGTTTGAGACATGTTATATACTTAACCGTATTTGTGTATCAATCCATGTTCGATGTTAAACATCAAAGTGCGTAACGCACTATGGTGTTACCGCTTAAGTGTGTTGCCCTCCCCATATACAATGCCAAAGTGGTTTACAAATGTGTGGACTATTAATAAAGTTTCGAAGACAAACTCTCATTTCGTGTTCAATATATTGAGTGAAACCCGTTTTATTTTGTTTAAGGTACACACATCTTTGCAATCCGTTTTAAAAGGTGTGTATAACTATGTTTAATGCAGATGTATTAAAGTATCTTAAATACTTTTTGAGTAATTTGTGGTTAACCTAGTGTTTATCAGTTCGAAATAAGTGGTTTATAGGCGCTATGTTTATTAATCACCAAAATCACTAAGCTCTTATCTTCATATTATTTCAATCAAAATAATATATAGGTCAGTTATCATCTTTCCCAAATATCAATTTCTTAGAATAAACTGAAAGTACCAATGCAATTATATTATTAATTTGCATTAAAAGTGTCACTAGTTCTTAAATCTTTGAAAAGTTTAGTGTCATTGTGCTAATAATGTGTTTGTATATTTCGAATTTCATGAGGTCCTTCTGCACCTGAGGCTGCATTATGTGCTGAATATGTCCCCGAACTCCTACCCATTAACTATCTAGACGCAAGAAATGTCGAATGAATTTTGAATTTTAGTTACAATTTGCAGCAATGTTTTTGTTTTGTAATGTTGTTGTGGTCTTGTGTTTCGGGTGTAGCCGGAGTTTCCGAAGGAAACACCATCTGTCCCGGTATAGTGACCCCCAATCAAACTCACTTGCTTCCGGCAAAGTAAATTAAACCCGGGTCGCCTAGGTGAGGAGCTTATTGTGATGATAAGCCCTGTGCAGAATATGTTATACCACTTAGGCTAGATAGCCGCTTGTCAATCTTCAAAATGTAATAAGACTATGGTAAATTTTAATTGGCTTAGAAAACATTTTCAGGCAAAGTCGGAATCTTTGATTTGACAGGTTCCACTCTGAGACGATGACGATGATATCGAGGATAACGGTCATGATGTTGATAATGATGGTGATGATACTAATGGAAGTGATTTTTACGACGATGACGAAGATGATTACAAATGCTGCATTGATTCTAAATTTATGATAATTTGAGGATTATGATCCGATGATGGTACTGGCGTTAATTGCGGTAGTGATAACGATAATGACGACCATGAGGATTACAATGATGGATGAGGTACATTTGATGATGATGATGATGATGAAGATGATGATGATAATGAGTATGAATATGATGGTGATGATGATAATGATGATGATGATAATGAGTATGAAGATGATGAGGATGATGTTGAGGATGATAATGATGATGATGATGAGGATGATGATGCTAATGTGGACGATTGTTACGATGATAATGATGATGAAGACGACCATCACTGTTATGATCATAAATTGATGGTGATCGAACTGTGCTGATCACATGAAGAGATAACGATGATGATGCTGGTGGTTTTCATGATGATTATAATGATAATAATGAAAACGATAACATGTTGCAACTTTTTAATTAAAACAAACTAACAACTTACCTGATGATTGAGCCTGTAACAGTAAAAACAGCATATTTTATCAATTGAATATTGATTACACACGTACTATTATTCAAATAATCTTGGTTAATTAAATCAATTAAAATTTAATTTAATAAACCCGATAAAACATTGATAAAAAAAAGGTCTAAGAAGAACTTCTATCAGAAAAGAACACACCACAAAATCGTAATAAAAGTGTTAAAGGAACCTCTTCACAGGTAGACGAACCCACAAAGTTCCAACATTTCCAACTTTTGTATCAGAATAAAACAATATATAAACAAATATATGAACTAAAATAATAAAATAAAAGATCACTGCACCAGGAAGCAACAAAATTCTTATGACGTAGCCACTAACTGAAAATACGTTTTCATTTACTAATTATCCTTAAATCAAATTAGTATAAATATAAAGCGTTCCAAACGCAAACAGTTTTAATGATTATGTTTTCGTTCAATTTAACAACACATTTGATTGCATAGGTAGTGTATAGAATGCACTAGTCAGTACGACATCCCGTGTGGCCGAAAGGTTAATGATAGTGATTCAAATCCCGGTGTTTACTGTTTTTCTCCTTTTTTAAAATAAGTATCGTGGTCTTTAATTATAATTTTAATTTATTAAATAAACGCATGTAATGCCAAATTAAAAAAATCCACAATCTGCCAACAAGTACCTTCAAAACATTAAACTGATTTTCTTTTATATAGTAAAAACACAATCATGTAATTAAAAGTATGAACACTTAAAGTGAATTGTAACTACATTTTACAGATATGTTCATACGTGTATATGTATCAGTTAAGGTCTAGAGCTAAGAATATATGTATCGTCATGAAAGTTAATTGCACATTTGATTCGTCGAATATTTAACTCTTGATTTTCGTATTAAATTTACCTTTCATATTGGCCATTTATATCGTGTTATTGGGGAAGAAGCAATTAAAATTGTGAAAGAACATTCGTATAATATTTATATATAATTACATTCATTTCATATTTTATGAGTTTTTAAATATAATCACCCTTACTTGTCATTCATTGTCTTTATCATCGTGTCTGTTCGTTCAGATTGGATGTTGTTTTCAGACTCAGTGTATTTGTCGATTGCATTTCTTTGTAATACTTGAAGAGGAAATGCTAAAGGGTACCGAGCATCTTCAAGGTCACATATCTGTTGCTCTATAATATTCCAATTTATGTGTTCATCTGTATTCAGGCGAAAACTTGGACATGTTTTGTCAAATGTAGAAACCTCTTTCCATAGCGATTGCAACGTGACTGCCATTTGTTTAAACCGATAATTAAACAATATATCTTCGTCGTCGCTATAAGTCTTCTCAACGATCGTGTCCACATCACCATACACATTGCATACTAGAGTTCTGACCCTCTTTTGCAGATCAGAAAAAAGAACATCAAGAGTGGCGAAGTCCTCTATCTCAATAATTTTTGACTTTACAGCATATGCACTGGCCCTGTTGGAGTATTTTTTTTCGAAGTCAAATCCTGAAAATTATCAACATATAGGTTTAATTTTTAAATAATCATAAATTCATTTATCGAATGACCAGAGAGCAAGTTTAAAAAAATAACTAGCACATAATATAATCAAAGGAAATGTGACATCGAAAAGGGTATAATGTGGACGTCTCTCTATAAGATATATATAGACACATTTTAGCACATGACATAATATGAAAGTTATCTTGGTATTATTCCTGCTTAGTTTGTTTTTTTGTTGATAACGTGTGTCGACTAGCCTATTACGTATACATCGATAGCTAGTAAAGAAAGAATACACCATGACACGAACGGTATTGTTTAGTGTGTAACTCAAACGAAATTGTACATGAATATCACTTTATTTGTGATTGTGCAAGTTAATCAGATAACAGAAAACAATAAAACAAGAAAAGACGTCCTGCGGTATATACACACGCAATTCGTTTACATTCAAATGATAAACTAGAACTCATTAACTGTCACTGTTTGCTCAAGAGCCTCTGTTAATACGTTGTTCAATTTTACATGTACATATTGTAGCGCAGTTTGTTTGGCTAATAACAAATTGTGTAAATTGAAGTATAGTAATGCAACAAAAACGCATTTACTATACCAGTCTTACTTAATTATGTGACTGGAATAACAATACACGATATAGATGGCATATATACTTTCTTACACAACTGGGCATCTAATGGTAAACTGGTAAACATAGTTCCCGTGAGTCGAAATGCGGGCTAGAGATATTAAATGGCACCTAACATTGATCTTAATTGAGTAGATGGGCGTCCACATGCATAATTTCCTTGCATATAGCCATTTGAACACGCATTATTTTTTTGTTATAATTATGATAATATGTCGGTACAAATTGCAATAAACAAGAAATAAACCATATTTGCTCGTCACGTCTCTAAACAGCGTGGTAGTGTAGCGGGAACGTCCCGATAGACTAATTATCTTTACATGTACTACGTGACAAGATTTACTTTGCAAATTGTTCTTTTGTGTATTTTTTTTTCTTTCTAGTATGTAATGACAAAACAACTATATACATATTTTAGTTTTCACAATGGGTTATATATTTTGCAGACTTCAATTTACGTGAATACGCTCATACGCCCACCATTTTTCTTTATGCTTAGGAATGATTATTGTTATTTGTGTTATGTTAAAACGAATGTTTATATTATTGCATCCTAATTGCACGTTAATAAAATATGCGTAAATGGAGGTGCTAAGACGATATACTATTTGCACGTCTTGAATGACATGTATATTTAGAAATATGAAATGCAGGTAGTATTTAATGACAAAGTAATACATATTTAAATACAGCGTGTGTAAAGAAACGAAAATCACGAGTTTCGTAGATAAAATATTTGTAAATATCTTACTTGGACTTGTTCATGGATTGAGGTTTTTATTGTACCAGTTAGTTATTTTTAATGACCAGTATACTCTAATTTGACCAAGCGTGTGTATTTATATTTTTGCAGTTCGATAATGTAGCATACTATAACACAAAAGCAGCTCTTATACCCTATACTTTCGTACTAAAATGGTCGTTTTGGGTAAACTAGAATCAACCTTAATCAACCAATAATTTACGAATATGAGGATTCGCGTGTAAAATTTCATTTCATTTCGAGCGAATATTGATATCAAGGCTTACAATATAACACCATTGCCCTTAAATATAATTAGCAAAATGTATTATGTACACCAAACGCTCATACATCAAGGTAGCACATTATGGTTTAGTTTGCATAAGAAAGTGTGATGAGTGTAAACTATGAAGTTGTTTTATTTTCTTATTATTTCATTATAGTTTTATTATAATTCATTCAAACAAAAATTAGAAGATAAATCATCATTGGAACGTACTAAGCATACCAGTCATAGAGGAAACACAATACATATATGATGCTATTGAATAGACTATAGTTAGAGGCCAATGAATGCTCCTATGGTTCTCATAAGCAAACTTACTAATTCCATCACAGTACAGAGCAGTATTTTTCTTAATTCGGGGAGAAAATTCTTAATCTTCTATTTTGAGAGAATATTATAGTGGAAACATTGAAGCAGGGGGTAACTTATACTTTTGTGTATTATCTCCATCAATTATGATTTTTTAATATTGTTTATATTTGTCAGAAAAAAAAACACAACAACACATTGTTTTGCAGCTAAAGAGTTACCTGTACATTTTACATATTTACATAACATAGTTATTTAATAGGAAAAGTATGCATTCATTATCGTATGCAAGGACTTATCACCGGCGTATTTATATATGAGTACTCTATTTTAGGGACATTGTATTTTGCACAGACCAGATGTCTTCTTTTTCTTTTGCAGTTCATGTCAGTTTTTAGTTGTCCGCTTGCAATAAACTTAAGTTAATACCGTGTTCTCATAATCCTAATAAGTAAATTTCTACAATTCACCGAACAAAGTAGTACTGCTTAAGGCTCTTAAAAGGTGACAATCCGTAATTATTACCGATGTTTAAATATTTGATGCATGTTTTATTTATAAAAGTTATCAAGAAAACAATATATATATGCTATTAAACATAACTATAAAAAATGAGCAATTTAACCTGTTTTGAGCTCAAAATACAATGTCCTCTAAGTCAATTGTGTTTAAAAACAATCAGCTTTTTTACATCGTTGTTTACTCGGGATAGAGCAAGCGCTCCGGTGACTCAGGTCACCAAAAAAATATCATCGTTTTCCGATATCACTCACAACGTAGGTCTCTTCTAAATGGTTAAAACGTTTATAGTAATCTAATAAATTACTTTTGCTGGTGAAAGCTTGTTTAAAATATAATTAAAATTGAATCTTCTTTCGGCTATTTTTAGCATACGTTACCGCTTTGAGGCTACACACCACGTTAGTTGCATAGTTGTAAACATTTCTTCCAATTATGAAACGGGTATATCTTCCATAATTCTTGACAACGTTGCACCTGAGCTGTGTTATTATCATTTTGTATACAAGAGTAACTGAAAACCGTTACAAATGAGCCCAGTTTATATGCACAATAATTGGATTTGTCACCTTTAATGAGCCTTTAAGTAATGTGTGTCAGAGATTTCTGTTGTTAAACTAAATGCCTTTACAATTTGACCCATGATGCGAATATCATGTTAAATGTACTAATTTTGAACGGATCCTATTTAGAACAAGTCAATAAACAATTGTTGAATTACGTATCGTGGAATTGTATATTTGCGCATAATCAAAATAGTGCAGTTTGCTACGTCATAGTCACGTGGTATTTTCGCGCATCCCAGGTTGTCAATAAGAATCTGAGGCTATAAATAGATCAGGTTTAACAAAATGTCAGCGATTTCCTCCTCCAAATGTTAATAGCGCGGTACGCTTTATATCAACCAACTCTCTTTACGGATCTTAGAGGTTTTTAAGGAACAGGAACAGGTACAGACTAGTCACAGATTAATTAGAAACACCCACGTTTTACAAGCGCATTCTTCACGCAATGAATATCGTTTGATTAATTGCACAACTATTTTCGCCATCAATGTCAATGATTATCAAACATAGATCATTTGGCCCAAAATATCCGGAAATATTTTAACGCAAACCAGTTAGTCACTGTAGGCCTAGTTTGCTTATCGTAGTTTCACACATTGCTAGTGTACCCGCTCGGTTGTTTTTTTGCGGTTAATATAGACATGTGAACTACTGAAATGTGTTAAATAATAAACGTTTAAGCTTTACAATGTTTTTGTTTGTGATACAACCTCATTTGTTCGGCATTTCTTAGTACATCCTTCTTTAATACCAAACCTATGTTAGTCTTATCGTTGTGTTTCTAAATAACCTAAATACCAGTGTAGGGTACAACGGCACTTAAATCAAAGTGATGTTCTACAATCTGTCTATATGACTAACCTATTCGTGAGTTCAATCTTGCTCGCTGATGTTGTTTTTTTCAAAATATTTCTATTTATTATTCTTTGTTGTTATATAATATGTTTCGGTGATATAAATTGGTTTGTAAAGCAAATTTCGTTCATGAAATTGCATTTGTAGTGTAATTGGAATCTGATATAACGACGCCTTGTTTTAAGTCTTAATTTTAATTTACAAGTGAACATTTTACATTTAATACGTTTCTTAGAAGACCTTAATACATTTTTTCGAACGGGCAGTAAAACCAAATTAGACTCCGATTTCGACACTTGTACTCGTATAATTTGCAGAATACAAAATGTATCAACGTGTCGTATAAACACATTTTCAGAAAAAAGCGGGACTTTTCAAACTGTGTACATCCTTTACACGATATGCAAACCAATGATAGTCAACCAGTGCCTAATATTATTATTTAACGATTATTTAATTCAAGATAGAACGTTTTCTAGTTTGCTTCGTTAATGTATTTTTAAACATGCGAAAATTATTAATTCGGGCCTACTGTCTTGACATTTTTACAACATGTTATTAGATGTTGATAAAGGTCAATTTAGGTAAAATTATCAGTAAGACAGCTTCGCCGAAATAATAATAAATTAAATCAAAAGAAAATACTTCATCACAGAACAAATCGTCAAGAAAACCTCGACAGTGAACAAACGCCCCATAGTTCAGCATTGTGTTAAACACCTGGTCGGAAAATAAAAGCCGACATTAAACGTTTTTAGAAATAAATCCGTAAGTTGCTGCAGACATCAAAGAATGCAAAAATAGTAACACAACGGAAGAAAAACAACAATTGCAAACTAACATAAACACAAAAACAGCAGAAATGAGCTCCACATAGCATCACAATCTAAATTAGCTGCCAATCGTTGCTAAAATGTTTACACGTCAACATTTGTTCTTTCATTAACGTTGCTGTCAATCTCCACGCAGAGTTGTCGTTCCATGCTCTCACATACACCCCTGCGTTCGGCTCAGCAGCCATCTAACCAAGAATCTTGGCATGAATCTTGTCAAAACCGAACAAACGCATTCAAAGTATATTTGATTGGATTTTTAGGATCAGAGGCGTTAAATAATGAAATACGTATTTTAAATATACGATACATCGTGCAACTCTTTGGACAGTATAGATAGATAGATGATTTTTTTCTTGAAAGCAGTGAATGTAATGTAACCGTCGTGCAAGAGATTGTTTAGTATACTGTAACCTTCATGGTGTACGCATGGAATGATCATGACATGAATGAGACGCTCTTATAAAAATAGTCCGTTCTGAGCCCATCACAGAGGTGAATGTAATGTAACCGTCGTGCAAGAGATTGCGTTGTTGTATGAGCAACACATATCGTAAGAAACAACTATTTTTGGACAGACTAACGCTATTTAATATTCGCGGTAAATCGCCACAGAAAGCGTAATGACAGACATGAATGCACTTCTGGAAAAGTAAAACGTTATGCATTATTACATAGCATATTGTTAATCCATCGTGATTTCGCCTATACTGACGTGGATAAGTATAACAAACAGCACGATACGCCAATAGTACATGTGGATATGGACATTACGATTCACTGGGGATGTGATTTGCGAAAGTCAGTGCCATACACTATTCATCAGGACAGCTCGCCTTTTAATTGCGACGAGGGCACTTCTTGTTAACAATGGAAGCATCGGTAGCTGCGCGTGTCATTGGGTACAAACATATATCCGTGCACACATTATGGATACATTGTTTTAGACAGCGACATTTATGCAATTGCCATCTATCAAAGGCTGAGAGCATATTATAGACCCACATTAATACGTGACTGTGACATCCTCCCTGATACTAACCCATATCATATAGTGAACTTGTTGCTATCAGAGGCCAACACTCTCAATGAGTAGACAGCTAGACATATATGTACTTTTTTATACACATTTTACGTCAAGTAATCGTATTGCGCTTAACAAAAAAAACAGACGCATTAGAAATCTCCTGTGACAACCAAGAATGTTTTAATATGACAAAGTTAGGGGTACTTTATATTTTTAAACGTACCGTGGTTGTTAATTTATATTTTCAGATTTGAAAAGGCTTAGTTGTGTTATGGATATGTATTAAAAGTTAATAAAAACATTACCCGTCATAGCCCACTAAATAACATAGAATGTCGTAGCAAATAAACAGGTACCTTAATCGATAATGATTATGAATTCTTTGATGATGACACGATAATCATGATGGCAACGATGATGATAAAAACGATTATTAAGATGATGATAATGATTATGCTGAGTTTGCTTCTACTGCTGCTGATGACTATGATGACATTGCAGCTGCTGATGATTTTTCTGATGCTGATGCTGCTGTTGCTCATGATGATGATGGTGATTGTGATGATGATAATGAGTGTGCTGCTGCGGATGATGATGATACTGCTGCTTCTGCTACTGCTGCTGATGATGATGCCGCTGCTTCTGCTGATGATGATGATACTACTGCTGCTGCTACTGTTGCTGCTGATGATGATGATGCCGCTGCTGCTGCTGATGATGATGATGAGTATGTAAATGATGATGATGATCATGATCATGATGGTCATGATGATAATGATGATGATGATGATGATGATGATGTCGTAGCAAATAAACAGGTACCTTATTCGATAATGATTATGAATACTTTGATGATGACACGATAACCATGATGGCAACGATGATGATAAAAACGATTATTAAGATGATGATAATGATTATGATGATTTTGCTTCTACTGCTTCTGATAACTTTGATGATATTGCTGCGGCTGATGATTTTTCTGATGCTGATGCTGCTGCTTCTGATGATGATGATACTGCTGCTGCAACTGCTGCTGATGATGATGCCGCTGCTTCTGCTGCTGATGATGATACTGCTGCTGCTACTGCTGCTGCTGCTGATGATGCCGCTGCTGCTGCTGCTGATGTAAATGATGATGATGATGATGATGATGATAATGATGATGATGATGATGATGATGATGATGATCATGATCATGATGATCATGATGATAATGATGATCATGATGATCATGATGATCATGATTTTGATGATAATGATGATGATGATAATGATGATGATGATGATCAATACAAACTATATTTGAATATCAGGTTGCAGAATTGATAAAACAATTCATTAAAATAAACACACATTTTTCAGTAAGATCTTTTTACATTTTGTGATTGTTAGCATACGTATATGTAACCATTATATTACCGGTAAACCGTTTTATGTATAACCTTTTTAACAGATTTCGGTGCAATACAAAACGAAATTACCAAACTCAATAATATTATCAGGGGATACATTAAAGTTACCGCGCATAGTCATTTATTTAAGACAAGTACACAATACAGGGGGACACATCAAACGAATTGCGAAAAATGAACATAGATAATAACTTCGGTAAAACGTTTGGGATGTAAAGCATCGTGGGTTCAACCTGTTAAAAGGTTGTTGATCCTCAACCTTTACCTCTGACTATTAAAATGCTGTTAGTATTATGCAAGTTTTCTGAATGCGCGATAAAGAAGGAGCATGCAACATTAAATCGACAGTAATTCTAAAGAACCGTTCCCAAATCAATAGGTAGGTTCCGTGCATAATTATTGCAGACTATTAACCTTAGTTAGGTTAAGTCCAGAAGTATTGCAGACTTTTTTATCTTTGTAAAGCTCCGTCCTTAATTATTGGAGACTGCTAATTTAGTAAGTCCTATATTTATTGCATACTAATAAACTAAGTAACGTTCCGTTCTATTATTATTGCAGACAATTAACCTTAGTAAGGCTCCGTCATTAACTATCGCACACTTATTACCCTAGTTAGGTACATTAAATAATAAATTGGACTTTTAACCTAAGTTAGGCTACGCCCATACTTATTGCAGAATATTAGCCTTAATTAGGCTCCCTCAATAATTATTGAGGACTTTTAATTCTCTTTTTGCTCCGTCCATACTTATTGCAGATTAGTATTGATTTCATTCTGTGTCTATGGGGATGTTATCAACGGCTTATCCATTGAAAAGGTTTCTTTTCAATAGTGTAGCTTCCAGGGGGTCAATATAAACGATTGCTATTACCCTGGCAGCTATTGAGCCCCAATAAGTCAAAAATATATATTAAAATACACTTACAGAAACAACTTTTAAAAAAAACATCAGAGGGTTTTATTATTCTTGGCTTTTTCAATATGTTAGTAATCAGAAAAATGTTTTATAATATTATTGGCAGATTTCGAGCATCACATGTATCCAGAATGTTAATAAGGTGATTCAAAACTCTAGTAAGACATTTTTTGAAAATCAACGCGTTTTTTTTCAGTTTAAACCATACCTTAATAAAGGTCATATAAACATATTTTTATTTAGCTGATCACAATTACGTACGTCTTTACACATGTTGAATATTGAGACTGGCAGTTGCACTAGACCTATTTCAATTCAATTAGATTAAAGACATTGCAACGTCTTTATTTAAACATGAGTTTCATGTAATTATTAAATGTTACTTGTGAACGGAATTTCGGTGGTTGCATAACAATCTAATGTATGAAAAACAAAAACATGCATAAATATATCGAGAGAAAGACATCAGAAAAGAACATGGTAATAACATAACTAGTTTGTTACATTTATCTGTTTTTGGTTTGATCACATGATGCTTATATATCGTCAATTTAGTTCGATTTGTATTTGTTAGATACTGCACACATTAATTCGTTGTTTTACGATAGATACCTTATTTTTGTCGAACATTTAGGATGTGATACATTGAAAAAGGTTGGCTGTGATGCCCCCTGTAAGTATGTACAATAAATATATTGTTGCTCAATAAACAAATAGTAATATATTTGTCCACTGTTTTATATATGTTTAATAGCGTGTTGTAGTCTTGAATATACTGTTAAGATTAAACTTTGACACATATACGCTGTCATTTCTTAAAATACTTTTAATTATTGTGTTATTGTATTGTAAAATATCTCATAGTTTGACCCGACTAGGTATTCTAGGAAAGGATGTATTAATAAGTAGACGAACATGTCATTGTTATAATAGATATACATAATACAAGAAATGTATCTTATATGGTACTTCTTAATGTGACATTCTACAACTTAAAAAAAACTTTGGTACAATTAATGTTTATGTTCATTTCTTATTTTTTTATTTTCGTACATAATATTTTAAACAGTGAAACATTTAACATGTTTACATGAAAACGTCTTTAATTTAAAATTGTATTTGTCGTATTGCTTGTAAACATCGCTAGTCCGCTATCAATGTGTCCGCGTTTTGCCTTCTGTGTTTTATTTGAAATAAACTAAAACTAAAAAAAGATGTCGATGGGAAACACGCCGCGTAACGTGGTATAATATTCTTCATTAAGTTTCATTCACGTTTGAATGTAAAGAAACGTGTGATATGTGGAAGTTAGAGATGCAGTGGAATACTAAAGAGCAACAGTCACAAATTCGATGTTATGTTTAGCGTTCACGGGCGGGTAGGTTTTGGTGTTTGTTTTTAAACTTAACATATGTTTCACCATATAGAGAATGAAGATGGATAGTGTATAAATAATGCCTTAAACAACGCACTTACAAACTCCGCAAATACGACTCAATTAAAACACATAATTGTTTTAAACTCTGGGCTCTAAAATATCTCTAAAATTGTGCGAAGCAATTTCTGTTTTATTTGTTTTTTAGTTATTGACATTCATTTTTTTTATTAGAATGGGGACTTTTACCAGTGCCAACAACTTACTAGATCTTATAATTGTGAATTGTATATTTTGTCTTTATAGTTAATGTTGTATTGCTCTTTTAAAATGCGTATCAGATCATTGTTTAATTAAAATATTATACCTAATAATAGAATATTTTATTATGTATATTGTATGATTTATCCACACCCATTACGATTAATAATTAGGAATGATCTTGGAGATAGTTATGCCTAAACATTGCGCTTCCGTTCATATTACATTTAAATATTTCTTTAAGATACTACAATATGATAATTAGTATTTATAGTTGTGAGTGTTCACATACTTCTACGGTCATTTTAAGATTGGTTATAAAGGTTTAACTGACTAAATTTGTCCTGACTTATTTGCAGGTTCCAAGATTTAAAGGGGGCGCTAAACATATAATACAATGTATATGACCTAATCATTTAACATCAACTTTTAGTTTTACGATCAAAAAGTGTGACATGATACTTACGAAAAGGATCTTCTACAGTCGCGTGTCGACAGCTCACGCGTTGGACAAGATCGTATATGTGCCAACATATGTTTAGAGGAGGACATATAACAGGTCTCATTCCGTACTCCTTCAGTATGAAGTATCGCTGATAACACCACAGCGATTCCGATCGCTTATGAATAACCGTAAATGTGTGACTAAAAATTTGAATAGGCATTTAAAATAAACGTCCTTGCTCTTGAACACAAACAAACACGTATACAACAGCAAAGCATTTCGAACACTGTAAAATTGTATGTATGTATTATTAGATAAAGATGCATTTTATTGTCTGTAAATACATAATTGAAGAACATGCATATAATATAAATTTCAACAACTGTAAAGTACTTCGACATATGCTAAATATACCTGAACATAGCAATTAGAAGGTTGAGAAGTAGTATATTGGTGAAAAGCATATACATCCCCATCATGATTGGAACCACAATCTGTCCAGTTTTGCTTGGACAACGCGGAAATGTTCCGTTTGTCCAAAGACTAACATCCGTTGTGCAATCCGAAAAACCTGTTTGGAAAATGATAATTACCAAATCGATTCTACTGCGGTCAATTTCCATGATACAAATTCAATGCCTGTAAGTGCTTAGAAGTTCATAATATGTTTAGTTATAATATACAATTATATTGTACACAAATTTAGATTTGTTTTGGTGACACATACATACCTTCCGTATCTTCTAGAAACAGTTCTCCATAAAGATGCCAGTAAGGCTTTCTTATTATTTGTCGAAATGTTTCCCAAGTAACTGGAGAATCAGGGAAGAGGATGGAGTGTGAGGCAATCGCGTACGATAATAAAAACACCACCAAAATAACAAGGAAATACACCAGGTCCTGAAACTTAAACAGAATACACACACGAGTTAAGTGATCCAAAATATCTCTTGCTAATGTGAAGAAAACGTAGAGATGCGTATATGTAATCTCATATAAACCCTCGCAAACATTGGTTGACGTTAACGAAAAAGCGATGAAAAACTGGCGATTAACAACAATTGAATGTTTTTACTGTTTGTTATGAATGATTGGTACTATGCGAGGGTAAACAAGCTGTTAATGCTGTTTGCCGGTGTTCGATAATATCGTAAACACTATTATGATATTTATAATAGTTATATATGCTCCAGGGGATGCTGAGACTTAACTTTAAAAATGGCATAAACGTAATTTTAACAAGCACTGTGATTGTTCAGATATCATGCAAGTGATATAAATCGAACGTCACGGATAAGAAGAGTATTTTTGTAATTGTTTGAATGTGTGTTTTCCGAAGTTTATCAGGTTCGTCTGCGCCTTAAGCTGTTTTATGTGTGGAACCGAAACGTGCACCACCTAATTAAATTTCAAGACTCCCAAACAATGGAAAGTATATATGCAATGTCAAGCTATTTAGTTGTTAATGAACGATTTGAAATGTTAGCGTGATCTTGTGAGGCGATGGGAGCCGGAGTACCCTGAGGAAACCCCACCTGTCCGTTATGATGACAAACAAGCTTACATGGTTCCGGAAAGGGGATTGAACCACAACGATAGCAGGACCGCCCTATGTAATTGTATATTTCTATTTCCAAATAAACTCGACATGCATAACATACATATTATATTTATTGAATATTGTAAATGTCATATATATTTTTTCTAATAATAATTTATTAGCTGTTTTATTTTTTCCAGTTAACTGCAAGCATACAACAATACAATAATATAAATAATAATTCTCAAGTATTGGTCCTTTCAGTTGAGTTGCACTCGCAGTATCTGTATTCTAATCGACAAAAGAATGCATTTTGCTTGCTGACTTTAAACTTATTTTCCATCAAAAAGCATGAACCACTTTTTTTAAATGATTTTTTTATATGAGCATTTAAAAGTTTTGGCAGGTTTGAGACATGAACTACACAACATAAAATATTAGTGGCTTGGCGCTATTGCCATTTCGCTACTGATTGAAGATCTTCTAATATTAACAAGGCATGGTATTTATTATGTAACATTTAGACATGCTAACCAATCGCACTGGATAGACTATTCATTTGGACTAACTACAATATCTCGCATGCGATGAAGATTTATTTATTTTTAACGAATTTATCCGTTGATGTTCATTAGTATGTTTAACGTTATTTGGTTGTTCGATTTTCACTGTATAACAACATTATGACATAGAACGTCTCTCACAATTTTCCTGATTTAGTTTACATTCACCGACATATAACTAAGCTATATAACGTGATGAATTCATGTAAATATACTGTAAATAATTATCATAAACGAAGCTGGGAGGAGCTGCTTCGAACTCGGATATAAGAAGAAATTCGGATTTACTGTCCAGCGCTCTAGTTACTGTGGCAGCCGTTTCCGTGTTACAGTAACATTATGGATGTAATAATATCTGGCGTACAGGGCTCAAGTTGTAACATTATACAATAATATAATAAATACATATTACATCACGTACCATTTCTTTAATCATAATAAGTTTGGGACCAAGGACATTTTGAACAGAGAAGATGTGGATCAGTCTTAAGAAGAACGCTACAAAGTCGACAGCAAGCACGACTCTGGGCCAATCCAACGCGTCTTGAAAGTGTTTGAATCGCAGTCCAAATCCGATTAAAAACATGGCGATTGTACAAATATCAAATATATTCCATCCATCCAAGAAGTACTGTTTTTTCTCATTCGACGTAGCCATCTGGAAACATATCACACATGAATACGTACATATGGTAAATAAGCACTTGTATACGGTCTCTGATAGAAACTATGGGTGTACTTTTGATTTAGTTGTAATATTGTCTCACGCGCCCTACGGATAAAGAATCAAATCAATATCGGAAATGGATCTGCCAATGCCTAATACGTAGAGTTAAGATTTTGAGAGCTACATTTACGCGCCGAATAAGCAGCTAAGCATTATTTTACAGAACAATATATTACAAATAATAAAACATAATTGTTTAGAAACTCCATTTCTACATAATTTTCCATAACAATTTTAATTACAACACGTAGATGTTGGATGCATTCTCAACTTAAACCAATTCATATATGCATGTTCTGTCCAATCTCGCTAGACGCTCGATTGAAACCTTTATTGGGAAACTGCCCCACACGATAGGTTTTCAGAAAAAAATGTGTCATTTCAATTGGCAATTTATTCTGTTAAAATTATAGGTGTTAAAAAGAAGAAATATTGGACGTATGTACGCAAACGAAGTAGATTATGCTGAATTTAACATCGATATTAAATGGATGACATAGTTATATTTTGGCACATGTAAGAGACTTAAGTGATTAAGTATAATACGTTGATATATCATGATCGAAAATGTAAACTTTCTGATTAACACACATAAATGGTCCTCTGCCAATTAGAGATTCCTGCGAATTAAAAAATACTTTTCAAATGTCTATTGGATATTTATATAATTTCAAACTAGTTTAAGCATAAGTCTATGATACGATTTACCTGCAAAACCAATCCAATGGATTTCATTTCACACATAATAGGAGTTCATATTAAAAACAAATCAATTCTTTGTTTGAGATAAACGTTGTTTAACATATATTTATTTAATAATGGATATATTTATAAAGTAAAGTCGTTGATAAATAATTTCAAACTAGTTTAAGCATAAGTCTATGATACGATTTACCTGGAAAACCATTCCAATGGATTTCATTCCACACATAATAGGAGTTCATATTAAAAACAAATCAATTCTTTGTTTGATATAAACGTTGCTTAACATATATTTATTTAATAATGGATAGATATTTATAAAGTAAAGTCGTTGATTATATTAAAGTTCAATAGAATTAGACGTCAAATAAATGCAACATGTACATGCCCTATTGCATCGAAGATAATTTTGGTTTGTGCTTTGTAAGTTATTTTTATCTTCAATAAAATAAAATAATTAATATAATGCAGCCATTAAAATGTTATCATTTGTTGTTTTCTCTATAGCGTGCGTTTTAGATCACAACGGAAAACACGATTTGTATAATTTTATCTGTGGGCCTTCCCCAGCTTGTGACATCATATTTTACTAAATACTTTGTTACCCTAATGCGATTTAGATCTTCAGCAAGTGTGCATGCTTTTGGCTGTAATGAATTTTTTTAACTTGTAACCGTAATAGAAAACCAAACTTTAGCATAACAGACCATGTGTTACGAGCAGAACAGGGCATGTATAACACACCTTGCATTCATAGCAGCCGAGAAGTGTAGGATACTAACCTACCCACTTGGAAAACACATAACTCGGCGTAACACCATAAGCCAATGTAGCAATCGAAGCTCGGATCGAAACTTTGAAACAAATACTTTGTTATCGAGTACATGGTATATCTTCAACAAGTGTGCATGCAATGACCGAGCCTTTATGGGATCTTTAACCTTTGTAGGAAACAAAAATTTGGCAGAACAGACAATATGTTACGAGCAGAACAGGGCATGTATAACAAACCTTGCATTCGTAGCAGCCGAGAAGAAAACGATACTAACCTACGCATTTGGAAATCAAAAACTTAAAATAACGGTGTGACGATGCTTTTGAAGAGGATGGATATAAAGCATCAATTTAAGTTTATCTACATCACAACAAGTGTGTGTGTGGGTACGAAAATTTTTGTTACGAAAATTTTGGGTAGGAAAAACTTATGCCAAAAACAAAATTTTGGTAGGTAAAAAAGAATTTGGAAGGAAAAAAAATTGGGTACGGACAAAAAAATTGGATACTAAAAAAAATGGGGCTGAAGCAGCATCGTCAAAAATAGGTTTTAATAAAACAAATCCGGGAAGACGGTTGACGCAGAATTACGCCTAACCCTCATGGTTAAGTTAAAACAATACAAAAAATAAGAAAAAATAGCCTGTGCAGTCAGCCTCTGCAGACTGCACAGGTTAATCCAGGACGACATTTGACGCACAATTATGCCTAACCCTCATGTTCAAGTAAAAAAATACAATAAAAAATAGCCTGTGCATTCAGCCTAAGCGAACTGCACAGGCTAATCCGGGACGACATTTTACGCACAATTATGCCTAACCCTCATGTGTTAGTAAAATAAAAATAAAACAAATAGCATGTACAGTCAGCCTATGCGGACTGCACAGGCTAATCCGGGACGACATTTTACGCACAATTATGCCTAACCCTCATGTTTTATTTAAACAAAAATAGCCTGTGCAGTCAGCACAGGCTAATCCGGGACGACACTTCACGCATAATTATGCCTCACCATTATGATTTATTCAAAAAAAATCTAATAAAGCCTGTGCAGTCAGCATGTGCGAATTGCACAGGCTAATCCGGGACAACACTTTACGCACAAGCATTATGCCCAGTTTTCTCAAAACAAGGCTCAGAACATAGGACATATATTGCAATCTGATTATACGTTTTTTATGATGTATCATAGAGATCAACACTTGTGATAAGAATATTTATTTGTCAATTTGTAACATATTTTAATAAACATTTTCTTCTGCATTTGCCAATTGTTGCTGTTGTTTCCCATATTTCAATAATAATAAGCGAGGTATGCCGCATGGAAAAATTGCGCTAACTCAATCGGATTTTTTCGGTTTTCTAGGTATGTCGCCATTGTAAAATTTTCCTTCATGGTATAATAACTTAGACGAGATGCTGAGCAGCATCGTCAAAAACATAACTCGGCGTAACACCATAAGCCAATGTAGCAAGCCATGCTCGGATCAAAACCCGAGCGGTGTCGTAAATAAAGTTTGCATTACACAACATACACTTAATACTTTGTTATCGAGTACGAGTTATATCTTCAACAAGTCTGTATGCAATGGCCGAGCCTGTTTGGGATCTATATCCGTTGTAGGAAACCAAACTCTGTCATAACAGACAAAATGTAACGAGCAGAACTGGGCATATAAACCTAACCTTGCAATTTTAGCATCCGAGCAGTGCAAGCTCCTAAACTTAGCTATTGAAGAAACAAAACTCGGCGTTACACCACAAGCCTATGTAGTCAAGATTCGAGCGGTAGAGTCTCTGTTGCAGCCTTATTATCAGTAGATGCCAAAGCGGATAAGCAATGTTTGCAAATCATCTACATTTTATGATAAACAAGAGGGCCATCAGGCCCTAAGGCGCTCACCTGAAAGCCAAATGAACTAGACTATTCTGAAAAAATGCATGCTGATTCATGAAGATTATTTTGGACCAAAAATGTGTCTTTTAATTTTTTTTTATATTTGACCTTCTGACCTAGTTTTTGAGACCCAGTTTCAATCTCTACAAAAATTTCATTTTGACAAATATTCTGACCAAATTTCACGAAGATTATGTGGCTAATATAGTGTCAACAAGTTTTCACTTAAGCCATATAAGGACAACTGCCCCCCCCCCCCCTCCTGGCGGTCATGTTTTTCATGTTTTTCAACAAACCATAACCATTTTCATACTCGACCGAGCGATTGTAAGAACAAATGTTCTGATCAAGTTTCATAAAAATTGGATAATAAATGTGACTTCTAGGGTGTTAAAAAGGTTTTACTACATAGCCATATAAGGAAAAATGCCTCGCCCCCTTGCGGCCATGTTTTTTAACAGATCTCAACCGTTTTCGAACTCATCCCAGATATTATTAGTTTAAATATTCTGACTAAGTTTCATGAGCTTTGGACTACAAATGTGACTTCTAGAGTGTTAACAAGGTTTTACCATACAGTAAAGCCATATAAGGAAAACTGCCCCGCCTCTTGGCGGCCATGTTTTTCATACAACTGGAACCATTTTCGAGCTCGTTCAAGATATTATTGGGACACATGTTTTGACCAAGTTTCATGAAGGTTGGACTAAAAATGGGACTTCTACAGTGTTAACAAGGTTTTACTATAGCCTTATAAGGAAAACTGCCACGCCCCCTGGCAGCCATGTTTTTCAACCAACCGAAACCATTTTCGAACCCGTCCAAGATATTATTAGGACACATGTTCTGCCAAGTTTCATGAAGATTGGACTGAAAATGTGACTAGTAGAGTGTTTACAAGGTTTTACTATAGCCATACAAGGAAAACTGCCACGCCCCCTGGCGGCCATGTTTTTCAACCAACCGGAACCATTTTCGAACTCGTCCAAGATATTATTAGGACACATGTTTTGAGTAAGTTTCATGAAGATTGCACGATAAATGTGGCCTCTAGAGTGTTAACAAGGTAAATGTTGACGCCGCACGACGGACAAAAGGCGATCACAATAGCTCACCATGAGCACGTTGTGCTCAGGTGAGCTAAAAAAGCAGTTTACTTTGCCTTTAGCTATAAACAAGTTATAAGCGTACGTGTTTTAATGTTGTGTCCCATGAGTAGTTATAATGTTTTAAAAGCACTAATACGATGGGAGATAATTAACCATTCATTAAAAACTTGTTTCCAGTATTCTATTATTGTGTTGTACTGAGAACGTTATTTTGTATTCGGTACATAATTCCCCAAGATCAAGGCTAGTTTCCCAAATTTAATGTATACTATAAAATATAGGCTATTTTGAAATAAATCATTACGTCGGAGATTCTTATGTTTGGAAAACAACGTTAAGGCATGTGGCAATTGTTTTGTATATTTCTCGTGTATTAACGTGCGAAAAAACAATTGTGAAATGAAAATAATGTATGTATAATATAGAGCAGCAAAACAACATATTCTTCGAAGATTTGTAGTTAAACAAATCGGGTTATCGCTCTGGTGGTTTATGTCGTAAGTATCGAAACTTTTATGCTGGAAATTACCTCACACAATACAAATTACCGATTAATGGGGTTGTCATATATTCTACTAGTATTTACATTTTTTTTACACATACCCATTGTATTTGTGCATTCTTATTCAATGATATACCTGTCTTATTTCTTCTCCCAGTATAGCCAATACCCATGTCATCAACACATATTCCATGTTCGAGATCGTTGATGCGAGATCAAACAGCAGTACGTACGCGAACAGGCTCAGAAACATCACATACGATATCTGTTGATCAACAAGGTATTAGATACAATTAATAATAGATAGCTACTATAAACAGATGAACGGACGTAGGATCATGATCATGACACAAATGTTTTTATTTAAAACCTGAATAAGTTTTAAAAACAACCAAATGCATGACAGACTTAAATGGAACAAATCACATGTTTAGCTACAGACACAAGACCTGTTGCCATTACAAATTATTGTCCTTATAAATTTATTTTCGTGTATAGTTTATAATGGAAAATGAAAGAGGGTCATATGTTTGTAATAAGTTATCATTGCAAAAAAAATCGCCTTTACCATAACCAGCAATAAACAATTCTTAACAATTGAAAGCAGGTCGAGATAATGTGAGTCCACAATCTTGCATAAAGTATAAATACTTGTAATAGTATAAATATGCATACCAAATTATACGCAAATTTTGTTTTGGGAGCTAGTAAGAAGTCCTTGATCTTGCCAAGGTTTGGACAGAACTTGTCCTGGGTCGTACTTTTGTCCGTTTTGTAATTCAATAGTTTTAGCGATAACGCTGGGCACATTATACAAGAGCAAAACTGAAATAGCAAAGCATTAACAGATTTAATTATCATAATAATTTCAGAATCAGATGCAACAGCATCGGATGCTAATAAAGCAATGGTTTTCTCATATACATATACAATAAGCGAATACATTAACATAGTTTACACAAGAAATTCATACATACTCACATATCTATCGTGGCTTATTATGTTAATAAATTAAATTTGTTAAATGTTTTTGTTCATGTGTATCTATATATTATATGTGTATTGATCCCATCGAAAACAACACGCAATCGTTTTTCTTTGTATTTCCAAACAGGTTTAGGAGCATATTGAACTTCTTTTATATTGCGTCTAGTAAGGACGATACACGTAGAAGATCTTTTTCAGGCAGATAAGTGCAAACAATGGCGCTAGAAATCTTATTTGGATATATGTGAAGCGTCTTTAATTTGTATAACACTTAAACGCATCACCCGAGGCCAATTTAAATACATATTTACCGAAAAATCGTGTGTTTGTAGTATGTGATTTGATGTTTGTAAACTGACTCTTATTTGTTATTGTAATTCTGTTAACAAGGTATGTTTACATGCACGACAAAATAAATGTCAAATGCTTATTAAATATTTTAACAAATGTAGTTATAATCACAAAATCGCAAAACATAAACACGTTTAGAATTAGTTGAAATACTTTTCATATTACATGATTTCTTAAGCACCATGTATGTGAATACTATGCACTAATAATCTTTGGGAAAGAATTTTAAATAATCAGAACGTTAAAACTCTATCTTTCTTAAGCACTCGATTGGTATATGTGCATTTGTTTTGAGATGGCAATAGGAAATTACCTTAACTATATACGGGCTATTTAAAAATGTGCTTTATGGTTTAAGAACATATACATTAACTTCGTAAATTATAAAAAACAGTGTTTTTTTTATAAAATGCATAACCTTCAACGTAGTTGTGTCCTCGAGTTTTCCATTCCAAACAGTTCTAAGCAGATTACGGACTGCTAGCTGGTCAAGGAACTCCATATGTTTCGATTCTATAGCCAATTCTATGCATGTTTTCTTCCAAACTGGTATCACTAGAGTTAATATCTGGTTCGTATGTGTGTCATTTCTCAGGGCACATTCGTTTAGAATACCAGTCGCCATAGCAGATGATTTTCTAAATGAAAATGCACATCAATTAACATCAATTCCGTTTGGAATTAAATGAGAGATAGTATCACTAACGTGCCATGTATACGCAAGGTAATAACAGTATCAACCTTCATTTAACTGAAAGTCTTTAAGTGACAACATAATGTATGTTGAAATTATAACGTACATAAACACTTGCGAAAATTATAATTAAACAAACTGGAGTAACAACAATGTTAAACAAACATTGAAACATATATATGCTTAAATATTGCATTATAAACAAATGTCATAAAACATATTGCTTATCACACAATTTATGGGTCTCCCTCTCTGCCTCTCTCCCTCCCCCTGCTTCTCCCCCTCCCCCTCTCCCCCTGTCCCTCCCCTTCTCCCACTCCCTCTCCCTCTCTCTCTCAGAAATGCTATTATCTTATTATAGATACTTTATATACAAAGAAGCACTGTATAAGTCTTCAGAAGTGTATATTCATACTTCATGTATTTCTGCATTTCAGTCTTTAGCACTTTGTCGTCTGTTTGTCGTTCCACAGCTTTAAACAAATTATATGTTATCAGAGCCATGGCGATCGGATTCTGAAAACAATAAAACTGAAATGTGAGGTAAAATCCTTCCAACACAATATGCATAAGCAGTTAATTTCCATTTTCTATAATATGTAAAATGTTAATATAGCGGCGGGGGGGGGGGGAGTTAATCTAAACGACATGTTAACTTAAAGATTGATTTAGTTTTCGATACCAATACGAAAATTCCCCTTGTAGAAATTGCTAACCAAACAACCCTTTGGTAATATGAATTCCGTGTAATCTGCAAAGATATAAACAATAAATATTCAAATTTACCACAGAGATAAAATACGACATACTTTGATTTGTGGATAACACAAGTTTTGTCCAGCTGTGTAAATGATTTTATGCTTAGTCAAAAAAGAATAACAGCGTGATAAAAATACCAAGTGATATACATGTGAACGATAGTTTTTATATTTGTTGCTTTCAGTTGCTGGTATACCACTTGACAGACGGAATAGTAAACACATGTTTGTCAAGTCTCAGTGGTATGAAGGACCATAGTGGTTGCATTTAATTGGACTGAATTATTACACAGTGTATAACGATTTATAAGAGGTCGAAATCACAGATGGATTAACGATCATATTGAAGAAGACACCTACGACAATGCTATTAATCGCAATTGATGTATAGTCATAAATCAACAATTGGTATGTTTTCGCGTTAAAGGCTTAATCAATGGTTGTTTCTAGCACAATTCCTAAATCCATTTAACTTGATAATATAATAAACAAATTGGCCTGTTTTCTTCAAATTAAGGTTATCATACAAGTAAGCTAATACCAAACATAAAATGGGTATTGAAAGTCCATCTAAAGTCCTTCCAAAGTCAAAATTAGCGTTCTCAAGCCAGTATTCACCAACCATCGTTTATATGTTTACAAAGCTTAAAATGTGTATTTTATTACGAACTCTTGTTTAGAAATAAACTGTATGCTAGAAATATGGGTACAAAAAATTGGTTTGTTTTCTTTACGCATGCAACACAAAATTTGGAACACGCTTCTTTTGAAATATAATTTTACACACACGCATCAGAACTAATTGTAGTGCGCTTTATGAACATCTCTTTAGGCGTAACGTAGTTACATCGCCTTTATGTCAATGCGGACTAAGAGAATCGCCATTTCATTATTGACTTGAATGCCAGCTTTATATTAATATCCGTGCAGAACTTCTGAACACTATATCTATTTAGTCCTTCCCCTCTGTCCAAACGATCTTATATGGAGATAGCATTCTAAATTATCAAACTAATACCAATATTGCTGAGGCGGTACACAAATATATTACCGATAGCAAACGATTTGAAACATAGTTTTTGCTACAGAACTTCTCTAGAACTTCATTTCTCTTACTAAGTCTCTTCCAACATTTATGTAGATTGTTTATATTAAACTTATTTGAACTATCGCTGTCAACTTATATATGCATCTATTTGAAACATTTCTTCCCAATCTGTTCTTCTTTTCTCTATTTACTAATATATCTCCTTTTACCAAAATAATCTCATTGTTGTTATATGTATTCGTAAACCACTAATGCTCGCTTGAAAAACATGCAACTTAATATAACCCTTATGGAGAAGAACTATATAAGACGAAGTCTTCCGTTCTTATCCAACTCAAACTTGTTTGTATGCAAATGTTGTATATTTCATGTGTAAAAGCATTCTTGTTTGAAATAAATACGTTTAAACTAAGTATAATTATATGACGGTAGTCAACTTAGTTTAAGTCTAAGAAAGAAATACATTCCATAATTTGGCCAGCGTGTTAGACCTTTGCCTTAAAAGGGTGCAGGATCGCGTGACTTTTTGTTATTCACATGTACACGTAAATAGATGTGAACACACCGGAATGTTTTTTTTGTTTTGTTTTTTTATCAAATAACTTATAAAAACATGTTTTCTTAACAATTTCAACTAGTGCTAAAAAGACAGTTGTTGCGCTGCTTAAGGCAATGTATAATACATCATAATTATTTTACTTAAAAAGCCTGTGTTCATGGGCAAACATGCGATGTGTACAACATTCATATACAAGTGTTGAAACCGATTTCAGACGTATTCAAGAATTTATACTTAAATGTTAAAATATCGTCACGAACTGAAAGAAAAACTGTCTAGTATGCACTAACGATGTTTGACAATGTATTTCAATTACTAGAGATATTTGCAAACATAAAGTTCTTTACGGTGTGTTTACATTCTGCCCAGCCCGTGTGTAAACCCCTAAAAAACCCGTTGATCCTGCACCTTGCATACAGTAAAACAAAACGTTATTAGAGCAACCAAAACAAATTCAAACGACTCGCAACGATATAATCCCCCTGCGGTTACACTTTCAATCAACAGTACAATCTTATCAGATATGGACACCTTATGAGTTTATAACATAATGACAATCAGTGCAATTGCCTACGTACATGGTCATTATGTATACCATAGACAGGCAAACCTGAACGAAAGAAGGACACATAAGATGAAACATGAACCTAAATTTAAATCGATCGTCATTACGTAGTTTATAATGGAGACAATCATACAATGATAAATCTCGGAACATGCAAAATGCATTCGTGGACTTTTTTGCAGAAAAAAAACAAAGCAGTCTGCTCGTTCCAGACCCGCACACGCACCCACATGAAATACGTGTTTTTCTTAAATCAGACACAGTACTTCAGATTTTTGCGAAAGTTTCAAATTTGAGAAGAATTTCAAAAGATGTTAAGCCCATTTGATCATGTGCCTTGAAAAATTTGCTGCAATTATAACTTAAGTTGTAAGTGAATCCACATGTAGCTGTGATCATAGCAAGACTGATGGGTGATGGTTGCACTTGTGCAATTGTAAAAAAATATTTTTATTTAATGTAACATTTTAAAGAACGTACTACTGAAACAGAAGTCACATTATGTTACTTTAAGGATGTTAAATCCAAATCTATCTCAAGAATTCGCTGAACGTCTCTTATAATAAAGACTGGTTTCTTGTAATGAAAAATATTAAGAAACTTTTTGTTGTTTTAACAATTATTAATGACATATCATCTTACCAATAAGGCCAAAGGCTTAAGGTCATTTACCTGAGACCAGAAGTTACAGTTTTGATCAGCTTTCACGCTAGATGTTTCACAAAGTATTTTGAACTCGACCAATTATCATTAGAACAAATATTATAAGCAAGTTTCATAATGGTACAAACTCACCTAGTATATGATAACACGTGGACCAGTTTCAAACGCCACTGAGATATCTTTGAACAAATATTCTGACAAAGTTCGTGAAAATTGGACACAAATGTGACGTTTAGAGTGTTTTTTTAAATGGGAGGTGATTTTAATACATTACAATCCAAACCTAGACAAAAAGAACTGCAAAACAGGTAGACACATAAAAAGCAGAAATAACATAAACTCCATATTTGACTAATGGAATTTAATTGACATATGGTGACTGGTGAGCACTTTACACAGAGCAAATATTTTCAACTTGGTAATCAAGTGGAAAATCTGTAATTTTTATAGACTGGATTTCTACTTCATCACCCATAATATATGTATTATCATTAATTAATGTGGCCAAAATAAAACTATGATACAAGCCCCGTTTTTATCAATAAGAATAACAGTGTAAAGCTAGCAAAAGCGTCTAAATCACACTGACGCGTTATCGATCTTCTCATTCGCGCACGGAGGTTGTATGATGTGATAGAAATAGTTTAATGATTTTATTATTTTTCATTTATTGATTGATTTCTATATAACGTTAAATAAACTGGAAGACATCTAGCAAATATTCATTTGATTTGTATATAAGTATATTTAATGATTGATTTATTGATGTAAATTTGGACCAAGAAAACCATTACATATCTCTTCAAGATATTGTAAAATTATCAAACGATGATGGAGACAAATACCCCGACCATTTGTCCGAATGTTAATGCCCTCAAGCATTGAAAGACATAACAAAATAACAAAAACCCAGGCTCAGATGGACTAACAACAGAATTGTAAAAACTTGTTTGGACCGACATAAAACAATACTTAATCAATTCAATAAGTAATTCATTTGAAAAAGAAACTTTAACCGAACTTCAAACACAAGGACTTATTTCACTAAACATATTTCAATATTTAATAATTGGCGACCAGTCTCTTTCTAAATGTTGACTATGAAATTACAAGTAAATCTGTAGCTAATAGAATAAAACCTTTTCATAAAACAAACCGTATAACTACGGATCAAACTGGATTCATAAAAGGAAGATATATTGATGAATGAAGTCATTGATATAATAAACGATGCCGATGAAACAGGAATGATCTTTTTCTTTGATTTTCAAAAAGCCTTTGAATGTTTAGACCATAATTGTATGTTTAAAAGTTAAGATAGCGCATGGGATTTAGTCAATCTCTAATAAAGTGGGTGAAACTGTTTTATAGTAATGCAAAATCTTGTGTAATTAATAATCTCATTTCATCGACAGCAAAAAAGGAGTGAGGCACGTCTGCCCCTTTTCGCCCTATCTGTTTATCATATTTATTGAATTACTAGCAAATTGTATAAAACATGATACAAATAAAAAAGTAATTTACATAGACAATATCGAACTCAAACAAACATTATTTTTTGACGATGCCTGTTTTCTTCTTGACGACAGTCAAAAGTCATTTGAATATTTAATTATGACCCTTGACAAATTCACAACTAAATCAGGTTTAAATTGCATAACAATAAATGCGTTGTAATGAAACTTTGTGCATTTATAAGGAGAAATTAAAAAAATGTCCACATTACAAAAAATCATTGGGACTGTAAAAGCGCGACCACACTGGAGATGATATTATACAACAATACAAATGTAACGGCTGAACACAATATATATACAACGAATCAGGAATTTGAACACTGTTTACATTAATGGAGAAAATTCAATCGTTCCAATCGGTCACTCACAGGGAAAATCGCGACCACACTTGAGATGATAATATACAACAATACAAATGTGACGGCTGAACACAATATATGTACAATGAATCAGGAATTTGAACACTGTTTACATAAATGGAGAAAATTCAATCGTTCACTTATAGGAAAAATCACAGTTATCAAAGCTTTTGCATTGACAAAACGAATACATAAATGTATGCCCATATACAGTTTTAGAAGGACGAGATTACAGTTAAATTAAATCTTTAAACACAACTATGTTCACATTTGTATGGAACGACAGGATTAAACATGATCAAATTATATAAAAAAATACAAATGGCGGTTTAAAAATGATTGATATAGAAAGCTTTATGGATGGTCTCAAAGCTTCTTGGGTTAAACGATTTATACACCAACATGAATAAAAAATAACCAAATTATACAGTACTTTTCTGGAAAGCTATGGAAATTATTTCATTTAACAAAATAACATTAAACTTGACGATATAGACACACTAAAATTCTATCAGTAATCTTAAAAGACATATTAAAGGTTTTGAATAAGGTCAACGCACAAAATAAAATCAAAGGTATCGGAAAAGAAAGAAATTGGAACAACTCGTTTATAATAAAAACATGAAGAACAAATATACGACTATAGAACGAGGCACTTCTATAGTTTTAATCAATTACAAAACTTGTACGAGTTAAATAACAATGATTTTCTGAAAAACTATAGTCTTATAAAAAGTTTGCCACAAGATTGGAAAGAAAAGCTGAAAACTGAAGACATAAGTTATCAACCACCTGCAAATTTACTTTCATCAGATACAGAGTCAACTAAAATCTGCAAATTAGTATACCAAAAAGGTCGTACTGACGAAGCAAATCATGGCAAATACAAAATGGTAATTATGTTTTGATAAAGAATTTGAAGCGAATACACTGTTTACTAACCCGTTTGTACTGACCCATGACACAAAAATAAGAACTTTTCAGTATAAATATATTAAGCAAATTATTCCTAACAAAAATTATTTACTGCCGTGTGGTTCAACACAAAATAAGAACTTTTCAGTATAAATATATTAAGCAAATTATACCTAACAAAAATTATTTACTGCCGTGTGGTTTAACACATTCCAATTTGTGCGTTTTTTCAGCATCTCAGTTGATTCAAATATGCATATGTTTTGGGGATATCATATAATTCAACAGGTTTTGAACAATTTTAAAGTGTATATCGAATTTGCCGAGCATTTCAAATTTTGATTATGAACATATAAGATTTCGTAACGTTTCAATCGGTCATTTCAAGATGTCACAGATTGTCAACTTTATCATATTGATGGCAAAATTTTATATTTTTATAAAAAAAAGAGTATCAGAACAACATTCCCAATATTTATCAGTTTAACACGTATCTTCAGAAAAGGTTAAAAATTTAAAAGATTATTGATTTCAGTAAAGATCAAATATAAACTTTAAGAACAATTTGGAACTGTTTTTTAACATAAATGTTTAGTCAGAACATGCATTGGTTTGCTTTGATCTATTTGTCGAACAGTATATAATTATGTATATTGCTACTGTCTCGATAATTAATTTCGACAGATATGTCCGTTGCATTGTTTTTTTGTTTTGTTTTAATATTGCTATTGCTTAATGTGTGTAATTGTATCGTCGCATGCTTTTTCTTCAATTACATCTATCCACCTAGTTTTTGACCCCAAGTGACCCAGTTTCGAACTAAACCATTATATCTATAGGACCATGGCTCTGAGCAAGTTTCATACACATTGGGCTAGACATATTGGCTCTAGAGTGTTAAAAATGTTTTCCTTTAATGCTGACTGGTTACGGAGTTTCCGAAACCCACGTGACCCAGTTTTAAACTAGGCAAATATATAATTGTGAAACAGTTTTCCTTAAGTTTCACGAAGTCTGGAAGATTATTGTGGCTTCTAGAGTGTTCACTAGTTCTTGTTTTTAATTTGACTAAGTTACATAGTTTCTGACCCAACATGACCCAGTTTCGAACTCGGCCGAGGTATCACTCGAACAGATGTTCTTTAGAAGTTTCCTGGTGATTGGACAAGCAATACATACTAGCCTGACTTATTATTAAAAATAAGTGATGTATTAAAATACCTATTTATGAAATTGAAGAATATTGAAGCATTTGAACGAGTGTAATACATACTAATATTACGCTGTGCATCATTCTCACTCTTCTGTTCTACGTAATAAAGGAAACCAATTGATTTAAACGCACGCTGGGAACAGTTGACTAGTGTATTAATCCGTATTTAAGTGCTATATAATGAACACAATTAGAAGCAATTGTTTAGAAACAGGATTGTAAACTTATTTACCTCCACCTTTTGGAAGAGTATTTCCGCCAACTCATGTTTACGCATCATGCAAGCCCACAAAAACAAGTAATTCCAGTATGGCAAGAACCTGTTATGGGACTCAATAGACTCAACTGAACCTTGACCATCTTTCTTCTCTTTCTTCTCTCCAAAACATAATACTCTGAAACCATATTTCTTTCAGTTACATTTGTTAGAGCAAAAATTCGTGAATCTTTATTTGTGTTTGTAAAACTGTAAATTGTATGTTTTCAGAAAAAAATATTAAAAAAGAACCTGTTCATCTGCGTTTGGTTACAGGAGACGTCAGGCTGAGGCTTCCAATGGTCACTAACTTCCCTGTCTGAAGGAACAAGAATTGCAAACATATTTAAACATAGTTTAACTACCATCATATTTGGTGCGTAATCTATGATTCGTCTTCGTCTTTAAATGTGTATGGTAATTTTCAAGTTTTATTGAACTTTTGAAAACTGAGAACCCTGAGTCATTTTATGTATGATACTCTTGGATATTGAGGTTATTGAAGTTATGTCAAAAACGTAAGCAAAGTGCGTTCTGTTTTACAAATACCAACTTTTCCTAGCTAGCTAGTTAAATATATTTACCTACATGTCAAGCTTAAAGAGATCGTCAACTTGTTAGGCCTAATGATGTTTGTGTGTGAGGGACAATTAGTTCATATAAATTTAACGCAGAATCGTTGATTGTTTTAATACCATTTAGTGTACTAAACTGAATGAATAAACAATCATTGCTTTTGACAAAACAAAGATATAATGTCGTTAAAGTTAAGATTAATAGTTTTAGCAATTGCAGTTGTAATTCAAACGTTAATTTGGTAGGATTATTTGTATTAATGCCGGCTCCGCGAAAACAATGCAGCTTCATGAGCTGAATGAACTCGTACATTGCGGATCCATAACGCTGTGTGCGGTCAACGTTAAATTAATTTGGGTTTCAGGTGAGAACCTAAGGGCATTAGGCTATGCTGTTTATATTTAAACACATTCCCCGACTTTTAATGAAACTTAATATATATATATATATATATATATATATATATATATAAATATATATATATATATATATATATATATATATATATATATATATATATATATATATATATATATATATATATATATATATATATATATATATATATCGTATGCACTATGCACCAACGCTTATTGTTTTTGTTTTTTTCTCTGTCGCTTTAGATTCACAAATACCTTTCTGAAAGGGTCAACGTTCAAACACATATGCGCCTCTAAACGCACACAGTTGAAACGTTGAGATATAGTTTGGTTTCAAAATTCACGTTCATACCACTGGATGTTTTCAGTTAGGATTAAGTTCTATATAACTCTAACCACTATTATACAAAGTTGTCCTTTAATCTTTAGAAGTAACTTGCATTTGTATTAACAACCTCTTCAGGTTTCGATAAATATCGAAATCTTATCGCGGTCGATTGTTAACTCGAATTCTATACCATATTCTTATAACCTAATTTATCGTGCAAACATTTCATAACACTTCTAACATAATTGGAATATCGCATTACAATTTTACGTAACCAAAATATTTAGTAACGCGTCCATGCACAAATATGAATGTTATTTCTACCACAGTCTATTAATATAGCATTATTATATAAATGCTATGTGGTGCTGCAATAAATCTTTTGCAAGCATCAATATGTACACTTTTTTTCTGTTTGACCGCACTGAATAGAAATAACATTCCTCGATATGGGCTCCGGACTTTACACTCTCAAAAGACCGTGGGTACCCGCCGACACTCTACTTATTTTATTTGCTTGACATGAAATTTCGTGTATTCGTAAAATGTTACATTGTCGTTAGATCTTAAATTCGTCAATTTGTATAAATATCTGATGTAAAGGCCCTGTCACACAGCCAATTACTGCTAAATCACGTACAAACAGCTTTGAAAATCTGATAGAATTGGTCGTAAGTGGTAATATCTGGTCGATTTTGGCTTGGTTGTTCTTTGGTTGTGTTTTGTAATTGGTCTGGCCGTCGGCGACTGTTCCACTGCTGAAACAATGCTAAAGCACGGCTTACCACTTCCAGCCATGTGTAAGGTTAGTGGCGTCAGTTCTTGCCTGTGATAAGCCGCAAAAAACACGCCATTTCCCTTGATACCAACGCGAAACACCCGTCCGATGACCGTGCTATGCCCGTGACAGTCCGCTAAACGTTCGCGTCTTACTGCGTCTTCCAAAGTTTTAATCACTACCGGAACACGAATTATCACGTGTTATTAATGCGTATTGCACGTCATTACCACGTGTATTACCCGTGGTTGTCCGCGGTATAAAGTGTTGAACAGGTCAAAACATTTTTCCGCGTCCAAAGCCGTTGCGAGTTGTCCCCGCGTCCTGCCACATCTGAACATCGACCTTAGCTCGTCTTAAACTCGACATCAACGCGAACAACATCGTCTGCTTCGAGAGAGATTAATTTCTGACGAGTTGTGGCCGTGATTAAGCTATAAATGATGGTTGTGTGACCGGGCCTTAGGACTTAGCACGTTAAAGTTCGTTAAACATTAGATTAATGGTTGCGGCGCACCAAAAAATCCACGAAAATAAGTTTCAGTCGAATAGTATTGGTTTCAAAGTATACTTGGCGTATAATCAGAGAAATGCAGAGAAGTAAACCGGACACGTGGGTAACGAGTACCAATTACCATGATCAGAATTCGAGATCACGCCGACACGAAAGCAATGAAAACGCTGCGATGGTTCAAACTTTGAACCCGCGATAAATGACGACGAGCGACAGCCGCTTAATTGGGAAGGCGGTGTCGAATAGGGAAAAGGGCCAAGCTAGCATCCACCAAAAGTAACAGTGTATATAAAAATATAAACATTCTATATAGGAATCTTAAAGGACTTAAGAACTATACACAAGTAGAACGCGTTTTTTTTATCATACCAATAAACTGCCCTGAAAGATATTGCACGATGCGAATTATGGCTGTTGTAAGTAATCTACAGATGGTTACACATTTTCAAGAAAACAGCAGAACCAATCAAAATTATTCAATCCTTTCGGGTTTGTAATGTTGAATAATTTGTAGCATTATCAAACTGTGATTAGTCATTAACGATTACGTATTTTAAGTTTATGTTTTGTCAATAGAGTTAATTTTCTATAGTATGTACTATGTTCTTTTTAAAGTTTTTTTTACTCATCGAAACATTATAATTTATTATCAAGTTGAGGTTAACGAATTCAAGGTACTTTACTCAAAGTATTTACCCATACGTATGCGAAACTGAAAATTATAAACGTACGCGCCAGAACAAAAGTTTACTGGCTTTGCGTGAAACATTAACGCGAAAAAATGAGACATTAATGTTCACCGATAATCTATAGTTTCTTCATTAACGACTTGTGGATATTTATTAGACCAAAATGCAATACTGGAAGTTGTGTTACACATGACATTAGTGGTATATTGTGTGTACCTCATGTAGATAGTGGCCCCTTATGTTAAGTGTAGATGTACAAGAACTCATTTTACCCAAAGTTATCAAATTAATACCTCTGCGCTGAGTAATAATGTATCCACAACAATATTTTTATAAAGAAATGAGTTATTAAACGCGAGCTCAATTTGCTTTCAAGAATTTTTAGACACACACAAGTCGTAGGTAACAACAATTTACTAGTGTGCAGCTATTTATATCTACGGCATGTACAAATAACGTCATTCAATTTGTACATGTAGCACATTATAGTGATTTCCATGGAATCAGTCACCGCGTTCGTTTCACAATTTATGCTATATACTTTTATAACGTGTTCATAATATTGTGTTATTAACATAAATCAGATAGCATGCGTGTGTTATTTTTTTCGAAAAGGTCTTCATGATGGACAAACGTTACGTCTGCTCAAAAACAAAAGTAAAAAGGTTGTGATATGGTTCTATTTGGCAATGTTTTTTGTGTATAGAATACAAACTATTTCATTTAGATGCAATATGTGTTCATCAAATTAAAATACATGTATATTTAACTACATATACTCTATAACTTTATTAAAACAAGTTGAAAAGCACATATGCAAATATCTCTGGCTTAACTGAGCATGTTCACGAGTGTAACATTTTTGAACGTAGATCTTTAGGCCGTTTTGGGTTTGATTCCAACCATTGTGACTTGTTTTTAATCGCTACATTTATAGAAGAATCAAGGCGAATTCCGAAAATTATTCTTCATGGTTTGTTGGGCTAAGTATGAGGTAAAGAATGACATAAACTTGTTTAAATATCGGCATTTTTTTTCACGGCTGTGATCCCGCTTTAATCATGTTTATGTTTAAAGTCGCGTGTTTAATATTGTCCTGTATTGTATGGATAAAAAGTTATTCTCCTTAAAAAACGACGTGCGCGTTTGAACAAACAATCCTCTATTGATAATGTTTCTGGGGTTAGATTTTTCCCGTATATTGAACTAGGATCACATAATTCCTTATTTATAGGCACGTTAGACATTTTCAAATATCCGGTGCAAGCGTTATTTTGCTAGTCGATCAAAATGGCTGTCGTCGTCATAATGGATAAAATGTATATGAAACGGGCTTAATACTACCGTCGGCTGTTGAGTGTTGCACTACATTCTACCCAAAAATGGATGGCAACGTATCTTCTTTAGACGATTTGTCAAGTACACGGTTTTCTAATTTGCTCAAGAGTTTAAGGTGTGATTATGTAGGAGAAGCTGATGTTTGTCACCATTGTTAGTCGCAATCCCATACACTAATTTAAAGGTGTCCAGTTAAAACAAAACCAACGTACAATAACGTTTCTGTACGAAAATGTACCGATACATTGTAAAGTGTCTAGAGTAAAATTCATGTTTTAGTGTGCGTTCTTTCTACACAATTTATATGATAATAACTTGTGTATGAAAAATAAATATTAAATGCATTATCATTTACATGTATCAATTTGTTTATGATTGAGAAACGTGTTGCTTTAAGACAAGATTTAAATTGTTGGAAATAAATAAATAATATGAAATGTCAAAATTTACAACCACCGTCAAAACGATGAATGAGTAATCCCAAATATGTGTTGCACTTCTATAACGTAATTATAAATGGATGTTGTTGGCTTCTGTGGTGGTGGTTAAAGGTCAACAACCGCATGAAACTCAAATATCTTTCTGACACGTTCTGCAGAGTTGTTGTTATGCCTTTTGTAATTGTCAATAGTGCAAGCTAACAGTTGTTTTAACTTTTAATATGACAAAGTGGATACCGTGAAAGGTTTATATTTGCAAGATGATAAGTGTTAAGTGAAAAGTGTATTTTTAAAGTCAAAGTAGCCCATTAGTTATGTGGTTGGCAGAACTACGCCACATAACCATGTGATGTATGCTGATTAACTAGGATACCAGGAGATGTTAACAAATGTATTTATCATCACCTCGTTAGTGTTACTGGATATAATTTTTAACAACGTAGAATACCATAACGCAAAAACTAAATGTTTCAGTTGACTTAGTCGAACGCGCCAATGATGAATTAACAATACACATTTTAAGGATAAAAGATCTTATTTTTGTATTTATTTTTGTAATGGAATTTATTCAAATCATCACCGTACTCATTTTAGGTCAATATTTAATTTTATTTAAACGGTTTTGTGATTAACATGACATGTTCTCACTGTGTTTGAATGAATAACGCCTTGTTACGTCTTGAAGATAACCGTCCTATTAGTTTGATGTGTTATCAATTAAGACATGGCTTTCAATACAGCCACCTTACTTATCCAATCAGAAAGCTTAAATGTCTGTGAGCTATATAAACACAACACATTTGTGTTCGTTAAACTAGGAAGTCAATACTGAATATCATCTTTAATTTTAATTTATATCATACGCTAATTTCGTAACCATGATAACATATTCATTACTATTTAATGACGCATACTCTTTGCTATCCATGGTTTATAGCCATTATTCGCTTAATATGAGACCTGCATATCAGTTTTATATATATATATATATATATATATATATATATATATATATATATATATATATATATAAAATTGGTTAAAAAACTATTTCGTTAAGAAAACATGTTTCCTGTAATACTTGTATGTATATTATAAAACCACGTTTTGTTTTACTAATGCTATTTGATGCAATTGTAGAATTAGTCATGGAAACGTTGATTTGTTAATCTGTGAAAATATAGATAAAAGGTTTCCATGGCCACAAGACAATATATGTTCACATATAACACATCATTCTTTTTAAACGCATGTTACTAACTAGACTTGTGTGTCATAATTATCAATAAATCAATTGATAGTAGTAGTTTAAGCTGTTTAGAATTATTTTTAGATTATGAGTGCCCAATGTTTTAATGTAGAATATAAATTTAATTGTAAAATAAAGGTTAATCATCATAAATTATATTACCATGTATTTCGCCTTGCACTGGGCGCGCCTTCATTATCTGTATAACCTCCATAATCCTTGCCAAGTCCTGCAAACACAATTTGATGGAGGCCAATCATGATAAATGATAAGTCTACTTGAAAAGGTAGTGACTAATACTCGCAAGTAGCTGTATCATTGATATTAAATGACCGTTTTGTAGTTGTACTTGTTAGCTTCTTTGCTTTTTTGGTCGATGTTTCAATAATAATAGTAAAGGATGAAGACAAACATTCAATTTATTTAAACTCTATATTTTAATTTATATAACTAAGGATATTAAGTACCATTTGAATTTTAGTGTCATCTATTGAATGTAACGTAAGTATGTTGTTCTCAAAGGTTAATTATTCAAGATACCCTTTTTGAAATATTCGTCTTAAAACAAAAATTAATAACGTTAAATTGATGTCAAGTAATCAAATCGTTCTCGCGGAATGACGATAAGTGCAGAAGCGAAACGACCGACTAAACTCACACGAAAAAGAAGTTCTTGTAGTATTGAAACATAAAACGCTAATAACAAATTCTCAAATTGTTTAATACAATAAAGGTATATAATGAAAGAAATCATTATCTATATGCGTATATAAAGGATTTTTTTACATTTATTACTATCAGTTACTTTATTTAAAACAAACAGGCTACATTTTGTGAGGTTTCGTGGATTTTAAATTGATATATCACCCTCATTGATATTCAAACTAGGCATAAGGTTGTTCAAAATAACTTCAAAAAGAAATACCCAAGCTAATACGGAAACAATTTTAATGTTTCCAAATGTTAATGAAATATATATATATATAATTGTTAATACTTGACAGTCGTTTTGACCGAGGCGAACATACTCCTTTGCCAGTAAGTATCTGATCGTTTAACTAGTTGTCTTGTCAATAACCTTTGATACTATGAGCTCCTGTATACAGATTATCTTCTGACGTTATGAACGACGCTATGTAAGTTGTTAAAAAAAAGCATGGATGTTTTCATGCTGCATTTTCACAAACTTTATTTGTAGCGTCTAGAAATGGTTACCAACGACATGCATTTTTAACCAAATTTAAATGCCTCAAATACCATTGTTTTGCATGGTGATGATAACCTTTTGCAATACATATAAACATGCATGTATGTAATATGACTACAAACTCGACCTAACGAGGTAATTGGTTGGAAAATGAAAAAAATCATCATTATAATACGTCTCTTCGTCATGCGACATGTTAGGTATTGTAACTGTTAATTTATTTGCAATTACAACCGGGAAGTTATATTTATTTATTTTAATTGCACATGCGGCTTCAAAAGCAATAATACATTTATAATTCAGAGTTGTGTGACTTCGGTAGTATTTGTAATATTGAACACAGAGATCTAGTATAAGCGTGTATATTCATTTGTTATCACATTTAGGTGAGTGCATATATTAATTATTAAACAGTAAATTTATGTATTTTAAGCTAGCATTGCATTATAATTGTTGGAACAGTTCTACTTGCTCTACAAACAAGTAACACAATACTATTTAGTACGTACCTTGTTTGCGGGAGGATCCATCAACTGCAAAATACCAACAGTACATCGTTAAACCAAAGACATTTCTATCTGTTGTGGCATGTAAATCATGTGCACTATCGACGACTCACCTAAATTCGCGACTAACCTAGATTCGCGGATTTTGTTTTCGTCACGTAACCGGTACCAATATTTGTTTCTGCGCATGCGTGATCGTGGCGATATGCAAATGAACGTTTACTCGATTTGAACGATTGAAGATTTGTGAAAAAATAATGCGTTTTAAACAAGTAAAAAGTGTGAATTAGAATCAATTAGCAAAAATACCATATTTTCTTAACACCAATAATACCCGACCATCGCATTTTATATATATTAAGTAAAAATCAGATATCAGGATTTTTGTTGTCGTCTGCTGTTGTAGTAGCATTGCCATATATGGAAATGTTACGCTTCGAAAACATGAGTAATTCCAACACATGATTTATTGTGTGTTTCTTAGACCATGACAATTAAGCTAACTTCTATATATTTTTTTAAGGCCATCACTAAGCATTGTCGCAAGAAGTATAGGCTTTATTCACCGACTTCCCTGATAAATGCTAACAAAGCTGTTAAGAAGATGAATATGTCCGTTCTTAGAGCATCAAAATTATACAGATTGCCTAAAAATACATTACGTCACAGAGTCTTTGAAAAAATACACCCAGACACAGTTGTTATGTGAGCTGCTCCCATTTTCCATGCAATTTACCCTGTTCATATGTTAATATTTTATTGTTATTTCGTGTTTGACTTTTTTGTTAGATGTTTAATTTGCACCAGAAACCAATTTAAAGTGTTTAAAATAAGTTAGCTTGGCCTGATTACTCGACATTGCAATGACTTTTTGTATGACGTCATACCCGCGAATCAAGGGTATTAAAACAAAATTGCTGACGCTTTACACTTATGTCAACAATATTGACATTTAAGAGCTTTAAAAACATTGTTTGGAAATCACAATGAAACAAATCAGCGAAGACTGAATTTATCTTAAAAGGTTAATGTTTGTTTTCGTTGTATTTTTATGCGTTTTTATTTTAATATTGACATTAAATGTTAAGGTCGCAAATTTACGGTAATCGAGGATATATACACAATTTTATTTTCAGCATTGATACTAAAAGCAAAATATAGGGAGTACTCTACCTTTGGCCGTAAACCTTTCAGCAATCCATCTGTATCGGCCTGTAAAAAACAACACAAATTAAAAAAAAATTACATAGCATTTCAAGTTTCACAAATTGTGTAACTGTATATTAATACATGTTAGAGCGTCTTTATTCTTTTTGGCTGGCTAGAAAAAATGAAGCGTTGTGTCATGATACATACCGAATTGATGAATTTGAATCGTCACTCAAATTTAAATTTGCAGGCGACAACTTTCAAATTTTTTTATCGTAAGAAGTTCATTGTAACTGAATTAGTAAATAAATGTTGGATTATGTTGTTACAATATGGTTGGTTTATGAAGTTTAACAAACGTTTCCTATATATGTTATTTGCATTTTATGTTTCCACTTTCAATTCGATAGGGATAGATTTCATAAAGCAACGCGTCACACACATGAAATAGATAACACATGTTAACTACACTTTGTGCGATCCAATTATTGAAAACCCATTTATTTAATATTTTCTTTATCATATTAGAACACATAAAACAGTAAATACACTAAACTAATGATATATAAAAAATTTAACTTACTTCATTGCACATTTTCTTGTATTGCAACGCGCTTACTTCACCTTTATCCATCACGCCGAGATAGTGAACTAAGATTCTAATAGGTTCGATATAATCGCGAATACAAAAATAACATACGAGGTCATCCGTCTGTAAAACATAAAACATAGAAATTATGATTTTATAACAGGCTTTTTAGGGTCCGTCTTTACAAACCCTTGAAAGAAATCAGACACAATTGTTTACTTTTATAAGACGTTCTGTTTTATTAATTTTGAGTCCACTCCATAATAACAAAAAAATCATTTTAAGCATTTGTTACTATTAATTCTCCTATAACGCAATAATGTAAAAAAAAGATTCTTTTGAATATTTGACATTTGATTTGTTATTATGAAAGCATGAATGCATAACAAAGGACATGGGCTGAAAATGTGATTCGAGCAAACATAAACCTCTTTTTAGTCCAAGCTTCCCAAGGTGGTAACCGCAGTTTTATCAATTGTGTATGTTTTCAGTGTGCGTTTTGTCATTTTAGGAAATTTGTTACTGACCGTAAAACAAATACTATATTGAGATAGAAACGATATCTCTTTTTACCTGTGTTTATTTAGATTGGATCTAATGACGCATGTGAGTATTTACACAAATGTTCCTACATACGTACGCAAACGTTTTGATATACACTGTTTATGGTGTTACAACTGTTGTTGTTTCTGCTATTGTTGTGTAACCATGCTTTCGACATCACGTATGATAAATACAAACAGAAAACGCCCTTGAATAAAATCATCTGACACATTGATACAAATTCTAGTGTCCTTAATATAAGCTACGCGTACATATATTTATTTAAAGCACCGTGGGGCATGGTATTCGGAAGTGTATATTCAACGAATTAAGGCGAACGTAACACTTACATCATTGCGACTGCAATCTGAATACGCCAGCCACTTGAAAACTACTGCTAGGTCATGCTCGCTAAGAAGCATTGACGAAAGACGCTCTTTAATCCACTTTGCTGCGAATTAAGATTTACATTATTTTATGAAAATCTGTCATAATTATGTCAGTTAACCGACAATTAGACATAGAAAACGTATCTTTATGGCGTTTAATATATATAACAATAATTGAGCTTATGCATTTGCAAACGGTCTTCATTTCGCATCTATTAATAACAGTGATAGATACATATTTTAATGTGTAAAGTACATGTCGAACACATAGAATCAAAGTGGATAATAAACCGGAATCTATACAGACGGTTATCCATTTTTGGCATATTTGCATCATATTGTAGCCAAACCAAAATGGCTTAGCGATTACGTTTCGTTTGCTATATAGTGCTGATTGATATACAGTCGTGCACATTTACGATTTTCTATAGTAAACAAGATATGTATTTTAAAAAGACAACTTTAACATTTATATTGAGGTTATGTTTGTTCTGATTGTTTAACTACAGGATTAAGATCGGATCACCGATTTCGCTCTCTAGCTATACACGAGACTTGTTGAACACCAAACTGTTGAGACACCATTACCCATACATTGTTTGAGATTAACTTCATCAGTAATAATATGTGTACAGTGAGTTATGCGACCATATACCATAATATATTGTCGTCAGTGAACATACCTTTAAAACTACAAGGACCTTTATCTGACGCGGTTTATTTAGGTTAATTTTGTGTTTTTTTAATATAATTCTGTATTTCGCATGGTATACTTAAGCTAAACATGCAAAACAACCAACAATAACAAGTCGATTCTATGCACATGACTTACTAACGTCAAACGTGCACTGTTTTTTGGATGATATAAGCAGCATGAAACGTAAGAAACAAGGAATAAATCTTTTCATTTTATTTTGTTTATCACGTTAAATGTTACTGCACGGGTTAATTCAATTGTCGGGGACGGACAAAACATCAAAAACGATTTTTTTTCAGAAGACCGCGCCTGCTCCCGCGTCTTTCTTCGACAACCTTGTGCTTGTTCAAGTGGTGATGATCACACTATTTCAATTATCACCGACAGTAAAGAAAACCTTGCAGTAACACACGAATGAGCATAATTTATGTATTTCGTAAAGATCTAAAAGGCAAACGTATACCATAATTCCATTACGAGTATTTCATTCATGCGAGGACAATTGTATTTGGTTGTTTATTGTAAATTTTAGCACTACACGCGATTTGTGTTCTAAAGACAAAGAAGGAAATCAAGAGTGGGCTATTCTGAAATAATTATGGGCGGAGCTTAATTTTTCGAAAATAGTTCCGAATAAATAAAGAAAACAATGCGGTAAAATGCACATGCTAGAACCTGCTCTAAAAGAAATGTAATAAATGTAGCATGTATATAAATGTAATGAAAATACAAATTGTATGTTTGGTGATAAGTGGCATAGCCACGCCTACAAAGAATGTTATTCGTTAGGAAACGTAATTAATAAAACATTTATAGCATGTCAGCTTTTCAGTAGCATCAATAAACGTTTGCAGCCCGCATGACTGTGGCATTCAAATGTGTAGCTTATGCGCATTATTCCCGTTTGTTGCGCGATGGTAAACGTGTTCTTGGCACTTAGCGGGTAAATCAACGTTTCGTAGTAATAACACGCGTTTGACCGGGTCATTTTCCCGGTTGTTAAACTCTGTATTTTGGTGCGATTTTAAGCAGCGCACGTCGTCTGTGCATGGATGTATGTTGACAGGTTAGAGCAAATGTGCACGGAGATAAGGCCACACAATATGAAACCGTCGAATTTCCGTGCGACTGTTCTGATCCTTCGTAAGCTTTTCTCGGAAACCGTGCCGAGTCACGCCTTAAACGAATTCGCATGTTTTCCGTGTGGATACGTTTGTTGCATTATCACACCACGAACTTCATACGGTCGGATATAAATGTAAATACATTAACCTTCAACTGGCCTGCGATACTCAAAAATAAAAATTAATCACCAACAGAGGGTAGTGCACATGTAAATTCGTACGATCATATTTGAAAATCACACGGCTTCTTTACGTTTCAACGCCACGATAAAGACGTATTGCAAGTATTTCACATTAACGCATTTTAAAAAGTGTTACGCTAACTGTGAAATAATTCAATTTAAATAGGTAATTGTCCTCATCAAACTGCAGTGTATGTCATTTCAAATATTATTAGTTATGGATGGTATAGCTATCATATAAAATATGCATGCAATTATCATAATAACAAAATACAGTACGCCCGATTATAAAATTAATGTTAAATTGATGCTTAGGTTGTAATTTACAAACACATGCATCCGATATGCTACCAAACATAGCTAACGATATCACAATGGGACCGAGATCATGTTCTTAACTTACGGTAAAGTGTTTAAGGTCTCGTTCGATATGTGCGTTTTGAGTTAATAATCTAACCCGCTAAGGACTTTTACGAAAAAAATAGCCCTTAGATAGCATTCGGATAAAGACCCAGAACGGTAAATTGATTAATAAATTATCAGGCAAAATTAATACATGCATTAATTAAATGCGTTGGTTTTTTATCATACCGCCACATTGATATCTGCTTGATATCCTGTTGCCTGATATCTTTTTTTATATCACGGTCAACAGGAAGTTCATATATCAGTCATGTGTGGAGGCAACTAAGACTTAATTAAAATGTTTTGTTCTATTGTAAAACTGAATCAGATTTATTAAAACAAACAATTTGATACCAAGAGGTATTACATTTAATCCAAAAACAGCAACAAAAACAGAAAAAAACGTATTTTTCAAATATTAAGAATGAATAAGTACATGCTGATGACGTCATGTAACAAACGGACTACTTTTTTTGACACGCCTTCATATGCAAACATCAAAGGTCAAACGTTATGTCAAAAGTTTAGCAATTATTATAAACAGACCAAACAAATAAACCAAACAATAAAAAAGTAGTTAAAATAAAATAGAAACACACTTTAAAATAAAACCCAATGTAATATGCATTAAATTATGATTTAATTTTAAATTATAAATTATTATTAAGGTTGCCGCATTATCTGACTAAGAAATACAAAAACTCTACACAGACAACATTTTGGGTGCAACAATACCAAAATCACTCCTAAATACCATTTGGTTAAACAACTCCCTGCATTTCGGCCTACGAGGAACCCATGAGCAGTACAATTTAAGGTAAGCTTAATTATTAAATGACAGACTTTCAGTGCTAAAAATGAGAGCCTAAAATTTGATAAAGTTTTGGGAATGCATATCTTTATATAATCCCGTAATAAACCAAATAAATTTGTTTAACCTCAAACATCTTGAATTTTTACATGAAACGTCCTGAATACTTACTTAAATATAATAAACACAACTTCTGATTATTATACACATTTTTTAAGATGGGGTGATGTCAAACCTAGGACAGATGCATCAGGAAATTAATTTCTGGAGTTCAATGAACGGCAGACAAAGACCAGAATTGGAGCAAATGCATCAGATGCAAGAAAAAATGATCCTAAGATGTTTTTCCTCCCCACAATTAAGAAATAAGGACACTATTTACATTTACAAACAGTACAGTGATTAAAGGCCACCCGGCTTCAGCACTGATGATCTATCTCTATCTCTCGGTTAATGTCCAGATTTATTTGTATAGCTCTCCCATCATAGCCTTGAAGACATCTATGGACGTGGAAGTAACCATCTGTTCTGGGAGACCATTCCAGATGCGTATTCCAGTTGGGAAAAAGGAAAACTGGTAGGCGTTGACGCTGGTTAATGGCACTATGTAGCAGTTTGCATGGCCTCTGGTGTGCACTCCTGCTGGTATAAGTACACTTCTGGCGTTGATGTCCACTAAGTTGTAAATGATCCTGTACATCATGACATCTTTGGGGCTTTAGCCGTTTGACGTCTGGATTCAAGTGTTGTTCAACCGAGCTTGTTCATCATTGCAGAAATTTCCGAAAAAACACAAAAAAGATGTTCAAACCTTTTTGCATCCATCTGTTTCATGCACTTCTGTCAACACTTCCGAAATAAACATTTCTCTCCCCACCCACCCGGCAGTTTCACAAGCACAATTTCCTGGCCAAAATCCAATAAATGGCATGTTTTTGGAGCTGTACTTAACGTGCAGAACCTCATATCTACGCACAACCACCACAGTAAACCAAGCGCGCAGTATATATTCCAAATTGTAATAAAAACATCATTCAGTTCTTTACACGTGTTGACACACTGCGAAGACGTGAGCGACTGCACTGGCCTTGACATGTTACAACGGTTATCAAGTTTTCCTTTAAATTGTATAATATATGCTTTCATTTTGTGTAATAAAGTATTGCTGCTTAAAGTTTTGTTGCAGAATTAAAGAAGAAAGAGAAAAAACAGCGTTATTAAATTACAACAAATTGCGCTACTTTTCGTGTCGAGGAATATTGCTATTTTTAGAAAAATTCATGCGCGATTAACGATGCAGCGGCTCCAGGGCGTAGCGATTATTTTCCATTATTTTTGAAAAACGGGGTGAGTGGTGTCAGTGGTATGATAAACAGAAAAACAGGTTACTGCCTGATCGTTTTGTAATATATCAGGCTCGGCACAAATACAATAACGGCTCGGCAAGCCTCGCCGTTATTTTATTCTAAGCCTCGCCTGATATATTACAAAACGATCAGGCAGTAACTTGTTATTCTCTATATACCGCCCCGCGCTATTTATAGAAAGAAACTCTTACTCGCAAGCTTTAATTAATTCACCGCTTGGTAAGACAGTTTAAAAGTGAAGTACCATCCGTGTTCAATCCTAAAGGGCAATATAAACTTGATCAAATTTGCATTTTTTTCCATATATAATTGACAAATATCAAGGATTATTTCATTAATATTTTGTTCTACAATATAGCATAACACTTTTAGTACTAGGCAGCCGTGAGGCGTTGATATTACTTCCTACTTCACAACCCGTAGATAGCACTACTGAAACTACTTTGACCATTTCATATGTGTAAGCCAAAGAAAGTCGCTATTTGTTGCGATGAATATATATATTAATATAGTATTTTGATCATAACATACATTCGTTCATAAATACATTGTAGTAAGTTTCCTTTCGCTTAAACATGCAACTTTGCAAATTTCTATTGTCATTCAGTGTTCCCGCTGCCTAAAATGATCGCAAGAAATCTAGGTCAAAACCCATCTTTGACAGCTAGGCCTAATAATTTTGACCAACTTATAGCTGTTCTGAATAATCAAACTGTTAAAAAACGTTATGGTAGTGGCATTAGTTGCGTAATCGGGCAATTCTCTTTATATTGCTGCTTGATTGCTATTATATGCGTTTATTGCGCACCTATACTTCGATGCTTGTGTTAATACATGTTCTATTAACATGGCTCCAAGTCTGCGTACGGTAGAAGACATGCAAATTTTGAATTGACCATAAGGTGACTTGTATGTGTTTATGTAATTTGCTTGGTGGTGAGACTGCGTCATTTGCTATACATATGTAAATGTATGTCGCAAAATAGTCCTAAATAGGTCCATGGGTGATCGTTTACTATATTGAACTACAGATAATAATGAAATGAAACTTAGTTTTGGTTTATTTTTGTCATATAGAGGTATATACATGTTTGCAAAGAAGCCGTTGTCAAACAATAGGTTGTATGTTATCCGCGTTTCTAAACCAACCATGTATTTAGGATTGTATTCATTTCGCAAAATATATTAAACGAGACAACGAGACTTTACCCACCTTTCCAACATATATCAAGAATCCTTTCATCGGGTTTGTCAGGCATGTTGCGAAGATCCCAAGCCCATAAAACGTATGGCTTTTCATGGTATTTTTTTTTAAATGTGTGTAACGTTTCATTTTTAAATGTGTGTAACGTTTCATCTTGACGGTCCTCGTCTTGTCTACAAATAACCAAACAACTTTGGGTATGAAAATTAACACAGAAATCATACCTTTATAGTTTGTTTTTTTTTAATTTTCATTGACTTCACATAATTCGTGTATAAATAGTTCATGTTTTCTTACCGTTTTTGGATATCAGTCGTGCTATTGACCTCATATGATATAATCTCCGCAATACCTTTTGATCCTTTTACTACCACGGATGGTGTCCCATAGTCCATTGCACGTGTAACAGTTTTCAGTGTGTGGGTGTCACCGTTAAGAACGAGATTTACGACGTTGACTTGTTGGACTGACTCGTCTTGGTTGGTTACATCTAAACATATCATGTGTGGACCTGTATCTCAATATTCATTTTTTTGTAATAATTATTTGATGTCATTTCTTGCGTGTACCAAAGCTCATAATATAGCGGTTCTATTTTGTTTTAATGAGTCAGTTTCTTAAGTAGGAATCTGATTGGCAAAACAAACTAACATAAGTTATTATAATTGTCTTCTTATAATTGTTACTTCAAAGTGTGGACTGACACATTTAAATAAGTGATTAAATGATGATCACATATTGTTTTGCATATAGTTAAGTATCATTGACATTCGTGTGACGTCGACATCATACGCCAGCTTACAATATGGACTCGCACACTAACGATATAGACTCACACACTGATGATATGGACTCACACACTGACTTTATAGACTCGCACTCTGACGATATAAACTCATACACTGACGATATGGACTCCCAAACGGATGATATGGAGTCACAAACTGACTTTAGAGACTGGCACTCTGACGACATAGATTCACACAATCATGATATGGACTCATACACTGACTTTATAGACTCGCACACTGACTTTATAGACTCATACACTGACGATATGGATTCATACACTGACGATATAGACTCAGATACTGACGATATAAACTCACATACTGACGATATAAACTCGCAGACTGACGATATAAACTCACTCACTGACGATATGGACTCACACAATGACAATATAGACTTACACACTGACGATATAGACTCACACACTGACGATATAGACTCACACACTGACGATATAGACTCGCACACTGACGATATAGAATCGCACACTGACGATATGGACTCACACACTGACGATATGGACTCACACTATTACGATATGGACACACACACTGACGATATGGACCCACACACTTATGGCATGGACTCACACACTGACGATAAAGACTCACATACTGACGATATGAACTCACAAACTGATGATATGGACTCAAACGAAAGAGACGGATCTAAACTTTAATGATATGAACTCACAGTCTTACGATATGAATTCACACTCCTACGATATAGACTCACACTTACGATATAGACTCACACGCTGACGATATGTACTCACAGTCTTACGATACGGACTCACACACTGACGATATGTAATCACACACTGACGATATGGACTCAACCAATTACGATATGCACTCAGACTCTTTCGATATGCACTCACACACTGATAATATGGACTCACTATCTAACGATATAGACTCACACACTGGCGATATGGACCCACTCTCTTACGATATGGACTTCCACACTGACGATATGGACTCACACCTAACGAAATGGACTAACATACTGATGATATGGACTCAAACGAACGAGACGGACCTGTACACTAATGATATTGACTCACACGTTTACGAGATGGACTCACACTCTGAAGATATGGACTCACACGAACGAGACGGACTCGCATGCTGACGATATGGACTCACACACTAACGATTTGGATTCACACACACGCGATATGGACTCACAATCGAACGAGACGGACTCGCTTATACACGATACGGACTTACACAATAACTGTACGGAGTATTGTAACCATGTTTCAACACAATTGCAGACTCGAATCAAGAAATAATCAATTTAAAACGACAACTGAAACCAAACACGCCATGTAGAAATACCACTAGAGATTTGGCGTTTTATTATCTACTTTGTTTTGAGACGAAATCCTTTGTCGCAATACCAACTGCAACGAATGAATAGTGTGTTCAATAACAATAATTAGCAAGCTACCACCTCAGCAGGAGTTTCTCATCCTTGGTATATTAAATGATATAACCATGACACATTTAACTGTTAGAGGAAATATAATAATAACTTGGCATGGCAGTGTGTCATGTTCAGGCAATCCGAGATATGATTATTCATTCCTCAAGGGCCAATGCGTGGCTCTTTCAGCGAATATCCACATTTTGTGGCTGGAACTAAGTTTACAATAGATGAAAATGGTATCGGCGACCTCGGAATTCTAATTCATACGAGCTTAAAACTGATGCCTTATGCCGAGAAGGTTTAGATAACAGGATTCTTGTTTCAATATCAAGTCAATATATTGTGTTCGATAATGTTTGGAAAACTCGTATACGTGGTATTGTAAATAACTGTAATATTTGCTAAAGTGAAAGCTTTAGACACTCAAGAAGTCGCATTTGTATAATTGTAAATCTGGCTTATTACATGTGTTCTAATGATATCGCTGCTTTGTTCAAAAACGGTTCATGTCTGTGGAATACCATGGTCGCAATTTAGCGAGGTAGATTTCGTTATGTTAATGTCTGCTCAGAAAAAAACTCACCCGGATCTCATTCGAGCAACCTAAGGCCTTGGGTTCTGTATGAATAAATATCTTTTTGTATCAGTCAAGTATTTCTATTGGATGTATCCGTTTTGATTTTACATTGATATGATCACAATTAACAAAAACAACCATTGTTGCTAAATTCTTTAAATCATAATGCAAACGTTGAAGCATAACAACCGAACGACTTACTGTGCATGTTTACTTAATGCGACTATTCGGAAATGGATATTAAGGTTTAGTTGCTCAACATATTCGATACCTTAAATGCAATATACTATATAATAATGATTCTATGTTGACTGTCCGTGTTGCTTATCCGATTAATGAACATTGATATTGATATTTAAATTAGCTCATTACACAATTAACTGTATTTTATATACATGTATATAAGCTCTTCATCAAGTTAATTTCCAACATCTACTTACCGTTTTAGTGAAAAGGACATTGTTTTTTCATTGGTTTCAGTTTACTATGTTTAAAGTACAAACATATGTGCAGTTATAGATTTTTGTATCAGGGGTATTAAAAATATAATGGAAAAGATTTCGAAGTTTGTGTTGTTCATTTTTTATATTTGTTAACTTTTTATATAAACCAAAAGTACTTAAAAAAGGTGTATTTATCCATGTTCCTTAACTTGACACGGCATTTATTCTTATAACCATTGTTATAATAACGACACTGTAATAGTTTTAAGAGTAACTCGTCTCAAACTACTTTATCTTAATTACATAACAATTTATACAATTTATCCAGTAGTATGTGGAACAATCTCGTCATCACATAAAAAACAGCGCAGAAGTCTCATAGCGTAAGATGTCAACTGTATTGGGGATAACGGGTGTGCACTTTTGTCTCATCTGATTAGAAACGTAAGCCAGGATTTGTCAACAATTGCGACCCTTTCCGCGAAATTATGAGTTCAAATCGCTACATTATTTGCAATAATGTTTATATACGCATTCTATTGTGATCGGCTGCTAATATCTTTGGGATCCAATGCTAATTTACTCATCGCATGTTCAGACAGATGGTAACAAAACGTTCCAAAATTAAAGTGATTTCTTCATACCATGTCTCTAATTGTCACATAATTATGTTTATTTAGGAGCTATTTGATGACAGCGATATCAATGTATTTATCGTTACTGGGCGGCCACTGCGAACGTCTACCAAGGGTTTGCAGTCATTCTTAAACGAGCTTTAACCACTTTAAAATGAAAGTTTCTTTAGAACATCATACACACACGTATTATTGAAATATTATTATATATTATTTAATTATAATTATTTCTTTTATTACTGTTTAATTTGAGTTACAATGCTATGAGGTTAAATTTTATTTACACTTATATATATCATGAATATTGCAGGGCCAAGTGTGAAATTGAGCGTTCTATTACCGGTTTAAACCCCCAGTGCTTAGCATTGACCGTTACAAGGCGGTGACCCTAGCTTTATTCTACTATGTGTATATGTTGTTTCGTTTTGTGCCGTACTGTTCTATTTTGGCAATTGATTCCTTGTCTTAAATAAAGGACCATGACGGTGTGTATGATAGAAATGCAATACTGCTGGAGCTTCTGGAGTTTCATTTCTTTATATTGATAAATGCTAGTAATTTTGCACACATAGTTCTCTATTTTAATCAAACTATTGATAAATGAAAACAATCGGTAAATTCTTCCACACAGTTAATATGTCATTAATAATAAGACGTCACTATAACGCCAAAATGTCATGATTATTGTAGAATTTCAAACTGTGTTCCTGTATGGACTTGCTATCTACAGAAACGCATTCGATAATACCGTTCCAAAACGTATATAATAATATGTACAAACGAAATATTTTAAATTAGGTCGTCATACTAAACAGTGAGTATCCTATACAATTAACAATGAGTGGCAAGTATGTATTGTACAGATGCAATGCTTAAAGTGAGGTCACGATTTCACGGCTTGAACGACGGCTTGTTTAAAACGTTATACTTTGACATATTTAATGTTCAATTTCGAAAACAATTGAATATGGTTTGGCCAAAACTAATATCAGGATATCGAAAAACGATACTTTTATGAACTAAAATATACTAGTACACAGACAGCAATATGGTAATAATAACTAAATATGAGAAAATAGCCTTTAAGTACAAACGCTCTGGCGATGACAATCCTCTGAATATAAAGGGGCACACACAAACTGTATGGATGTCGAGAATTAAGTGTGAAACTGCTCTATCTCTCAAACCTTATCATTAGAGATACAATTGTTCCATGCTGAATACGCAGTTAACATCGTTGCTAAACGAACTGTAGTATCCCTTTTCATAGCCAATACTTCCCAAAAAAATAAAAGTCGATGGAATAACATTTTAATGTTAATGTGAAATCTGTTGGTAGATTGCACGTTTTCTTCTGCGAAAAGTTTCAGGCCCACCGGCGGGAAAATTTATATGACAATCCTCTGAATATAACGGGGCACAAACAAACTGTATTGATGTCGAGAATTAAGTGTGAAACTGCTCTATCTCTCAAACCTTATCATTAGAGATACAATTGTTCCATGCTGAATACGCAGTTAACATCGTTGCTAAACGAACTGTAGTATCCCTTTTCATAGCCAATACTTCCCAAAAAAATGAAAGTCGATGGAATAACATTTTAATGTTAATGTGAAATCTGTTGGTAGATTGCACGTTTTCTTCTGCGAAAAGTTTCAGGCCCACCGGCGGGAAAATTTATATTCGAATTAATTGGTCGCTTACAAAGGTAAGGCTAAGGTGAAAACCTGGCGTAAACAGCTAACGCCGAAAAATACCTTCTGGCTAGTACAACACGTATAATTACATATTCGCATTTAATAAATTATTAAAGAGAGTTAATGATGATGAAATTATCATAGCATTAATGATTGAAGTGGTCATATTTAACCTCATAATGAGCCTTAAAACTAAACATGCAAGTACAAAACAATTGTCGCTTTATCCTTAGTCAACGAACGAATTGAAATCCATTAAAACACAGAAAGCGCAGTAAGCATATCTGCGGAAAATAACTAAATGAAGAAAACCATTCACGAATGTTTGCTGAATTGATATCTATCTTAAGCAATGATAATAACCACCTTAAACCAATAAAACCATCTCGAAATGCGCGTGTATTTTTACGATGTATTTAAGAAAACGACAGTTACACCGCGTAAAATTGAAGTTCTAACATTGCAACAAACAGTGCGATTTGTTTACTTCTTTTATTGTTCTGTCTCGACAACAGTATTTCTTTTTGTCAGCGTTTTGATTGTGTGCGCAGGTTTATGTTAAAGTGGTCTTCTAATTTAATATCTTTGTTATATATCAAATCCGTGCATTATTAAACGCTCGCTTACTCATTATTCGTCGTCTTAGCTAACCTCTTTAAGAATTACAATAAAATCGAAATAATAATAGTCGATATAGATTGTATTATGTGACCACAATCATGTAACAACTGATTGATGTAAAGGATAAGTCGTGTTTAAACTAAAGTGTGTTGAAGACGTTTTTTAGTTGTAGATACGGCAGGTTATAATATGTTTTAAATTAAAAATTAACGATGAGCTTATTGCAATATTTTCCTACCGGAAGGTCCGTATCCTGTTTAAGCGTACGTATTCAGTATAAAAGTAAGTGAGTTTCCCTGTTAAAGGGGCCTTTTCACAGATTTTGGCATTTTTTAACTTATTCATTAAATGCTTTATATCGATAAATGTAAACATTGGATCGTAAAAGCTCCAGTAAAAAATCAAGAATAAAATTAAAAAAAGGAAAAGAACATTGCCCGGACCAGGTTTCGAACCAGTGACACCTGGAGTCCTGCCAGAGTCCTGAAGTAAAAACGCTTTAGCCTACTGAGCTATTCCGCCGAGTACATATTCCTGAAGTATTTTATACCTTATATAAGCAATCTTCGTAGTTTCACAAAATTTAACGACAAAAACAGAACTCTCCAAATTATTAAATCGTTTCGCGTTGCAACGCTTTATAATTTTTAGGTTTTAAAATCGTCAAAAGATGCATATAATGGCTATATTAGACCATGGTAAATGTTCAGTATTACTGTTTCCTCACAAATATCATAACTAAAACGAAAATTTACGAATCTGAAACAACTTTTTTCAATTTTGTCAATTTACCAAAGCGTGAAAAGATAACTTTAAGGTTTATTTCGCTATTCCACTTTTAATAGGAAGGAAGTTTGTAGATCAACGCATAAAGACATTAATTATAATTTGCGGTGGGCATGATTTAAATATGTAGAGGACAATCCAATGTTGCATACAACAAATCCTTTTTGTTCTATATATAGGCATCAATTAGGGTTGCTTAATACGAATGACATGATGTATTAACATCGATTGGGAACCAAAATGAAGGATCATATTGTAATTGCTCTTGCGAAGAGGCCAACAACAAGAGGGAAGTTATGAGTTTCCAAATGTTAAGGGACTGTCAACCACGAATGACGAAAAAAGAAACGTTCTTAAATACCGTATTTTTTACAATTATTAGTTTATATTGATTAAAATATCACGACTAGTATATAACATACTTTATATTTTTATTTATTTATTTTTACTGGGTATGTCTACCAGGTTACTACCAGTTAACTATAAATAACGCAAGAAGATTGATCATCATCGTCACGTGGTAAACCCAGAAATGCAAATTGTGCATGCGTAGTGAATTGTACATATTTTATATATAAAATGATCAATCTTCTTGCGTTATTTATGTGTGTATATCGTTTTGTCACTTTTTTTCGCGATGTACTTTCGATTTCACATCGCGAAATTTTATTACCGAATATACTGTAAATATGAACCTTTTTCAAATGATGTAATATACCAGTCGTGATATTTCAATCAATATAAACTAATAATTGTAAAAAAAAATACGGTATTTAAGAACTTTTCTTGTTTTGTCATTCCTGGTTGACAGTCCCTTTAAGAAAAGGGACTTACACCGGTTTGTGTAAATGACAATGCCACTGATGCATAAAATGTTTCAAACTGTATGTTCTTAATAAAGTAATTTCAAAATAATGATCACTCTTATAACATGAAAAGAGTTCGAAATATCATAAACAAAAAGACTATCGTTTCCTTGGAAACGGTGATAAATTGTTTAAAACGTGTTATTGTTACCCCGTTACCTTACTAAAGATGTTCAAACATAATTATGTTTACATTTTAAACATAAACGAAGATATAGAATAGCTTCCTACCTTGCTTCATAGACCGGTCCATTTCGGACGAAATTCGTTTTTCTAGTTTAGCTCGAAACTCAATTTCTCCATCGAATTTCATCAACGTAGACTTTTCCACTAAGACGAATAGGTCGTGATTTGGATTCAAATAACGTTCTTGTGAATCAGAGATTCCCGTTTTAACTTCGTATTCACAGATGCGTTTTATATCCTTCAATCAAACATGGTGCAATAATGGTACACATATATACTAATGCATTCCATTTTCAACATCATATTTTTAGAACACAATATACCTTATGTTTATTTTTTTCATGTTATACATCAAAGTAATATAGATTATTTGAAAGCTTTCAATCATATATTTTCCCCATTAACGGTGCCGTATGATGATATGTATATATATATGTTATAATGCACAAAGAGAACTTACAAAGCAGTTTGTAGTTACAAGAACTTAAAAAGGAGTTTGTAGTTACATTTACACATAAGATGAGAATATTTGCACAAGTTCCAGTTTTCCTGATGTAAATGAATCGCTTTCATCACATGTCGTCGTTTAAGTGAATATTTCACTGACTTAACCCTTGTATCGAATCGGATGTGTATAAGCATAGAACACCTTCTTGTTTCACAGATGTAGACCAATGTGAATCACTGGCTATATCAAAACTCGTTGCGATTTGAACTTTTCGCATGTTTTTTATCTGTGTGATAGATGCCTTCGGGGGTCAATCCAGCTTAAATGAATACGAGTAATCGTCCGGCTTATAAGTTTCTTCAGTCCATTGAAGCTATCAGTCATTGATAATCACATTCCTGGTAGCCCATTGTAATGTGAAGCTTATATACCGTGTCAAGTGGGAAAAGGTCATTAGTTATTATGTATATACTATTGAGTCTCAACTGTAGGTAGCTATGTCTTACAAATGCAAACATTACCTTCATGTTTACTATCAAAATCGACACAGTTATACAAGCGAACACACAAATCCCATCGATATATTACTTATCAGGAGGACACCAACGGTATTTTCTCAAAAATAGATTAATTAAAAAATATTAACATTCCATTTTAATCAGATAAATTGTGTATCAAAAAAAAATGTTACATTGATCAAATAATAAGACACAAATATATTCGATGTCACTTATTTTCGATTTACTCTGTTGTGGGATACGCACTCACGTTACTAAAAACACTAAACTTGAATGACCATTTCATAACATGCGTATTATAAGTGTGCATGGGGTAAAGCGGTATTTCATGAACATTTCATTCAGACCGAGTAAGCTAAATCTGTTGATTGTCCACCGCCCGCTTTAAGTGACCTCGGGGACAACTTTGTATAACTTTGACAATTAAAAGTTTATTGAGTGATCGCAAAAATGAGAATACGTGTTTTTCAACCAGTAAATACAATAAACTGATACATTGTTTTGTAAATGTAAAACCGTAGTCAACGTTAATATGAAACCTTGCAATTAGAGAATCTTAACAGTGCAGAGATTTCAAAATCAAAACCATTTTGACATTGGTTCGGAGTGACTTTGACATATGACGGACCTGAATCTGGAACTCTATATCAAGGAATAACATACTTAAAGATGGGCACAAAACAGGACCAACGGACAGGGCGGCAAGACGGCGAGAGTGCCGGAAGAAGAAACGCGGAAAACGTTATTACATAAAACCCCTGTTTGTAAAACGCAATTTCATACGTTATATAACATGGTGTTGCCTTAAAAGCATGTACTGGCTTTGGAGTTTAATGGGAAACAAGTCTATGCGTTCCAAACATGTGAATCCCTTTAATGTGTGTTCCAACGTTACACGTTTTTCTTTACATTGTACATGGTTAATACAAAAAAATATGCCGATACGACATTATTAAGAAGATACTGATTTTAAGTCTGTGCAAGATTTGGTAATAAAGTTATATTTTTCGATCGTTGAATTCAACTTATGTAATCAAAGAAACACCTGCCTTGGGTATTGATATGACGCCTTATCTATGATCGCTCCGCCCACAAGAATTGATCCACCAATCAGCGATCGATTAATCGGGCGCACTCGTTAGCAACGACCTGTCCGCCATTTTCTAGACAAGCTACATGTTTAGGTTCACTTTTATTCCAACGAGTTTCTTTTGTTTTCCTCTTTAAAAAAAACGATTTAAAATGGTTAAACGGTGTTAATGGGGATTATGTAACTCGGACACTCGATATCCTGACAGATTAGTTGGTGACATTGAATTTATTTAGAGCGAGTGGAAGCTTCAAGAATTGCCGAGATCCCCTTTATAGAATATTAATTTATTTCACAAACCTGAAATGGCATATCAGCAATAACTAAGCATTATTAAGTATGTATTATGTCACGTGTGCATGAGAATTTTGGTACCCAATTCGTGTAACTTTACGAAATCCCCGTTAAAAATCGCGTTTCTGTGTATGTCAGAAACAAGTGAAAACCATTTTGTTATTATTTTAATAAAGACGTATCGATAAATGCTATTGTAAAGAGTTATTGTTACTGATATAAGTTAACCAATAAATGCGGTAACTTCGGGGACGTCGGTACCTGCGCGAGCATCTGATATTGGTAGCCGTATTAATTTATAATAGCCTGACCGTATTCCATTTCGTACAACGCTAATTTTATATCAGACAATGTCCAAACTTACTGTGTTGTTTTTGCGCTTTAAATTATAGTGATTGATAAATGTCCCATGAGCAATGTTTAATATGATTAATATCACTTTTATACGCAATAACATGTGGGATTGAGGTACCCACCCGGCGTCAGAAAGCGCGTAAAACTTCACCGAATTCCCAGTTATAAAGTGCTATTTCGTGTCAAATACACGGGTAGGGGGGGGGGGGGGACTGTTTCGGTAGTAATTTTGTTAATAACACGGGTTAATACCGGCGAAAAGTTAATTTATTGCAAATACCACCATTACACGTAATAACGGGTTCGATTTCGGTAAGCGCGCAAGCGTTTGAGAGCGTGTTTAATGTACCGATTTACCCGTTATAAATAGCTGATGTCCTCTTTAATCGTATATTTTTTGCATTTGCAGAATAACTAAATGGCATCAACCCCTTTACAAGTGTAATATGGTGTTAAACAAGTCCATACAATCATCCGGAATATCGCGTAAATCTATATGCAGTCTATAGGCAAAGAAGCCATTTTGGTGTTAGCTTGTCTAGGTTTTCTTCCCGCTGAGCCACGTGTTTAAGTGGGCGGAGCGATCACTGATAAGGCGTCATGTCAATTGTCATACCATAATAGCGACACATGTCTAAAATGGACGTATCTTGTCGAAATCCAATAAACCTACGAAATATTAATTTCTTTTGATGAATTCGAAATAATGCATGTTATACAGACCACTTTTCACTTTGAGTAAAAATTACACAGTCAAGACTCATTTTATAAGCACCTTTATTTAGCGCAAGGCAACAAATACATACACATTATATTAAAAGATGGATCGTCGTCATGGAACAGGCAATGCAATCAGTATAGGCTATATGACGGCTATGTTGGACCACGTGCGCGTATCGGCACACCTTTGTCAAAATTTGCCCGAGAGCTTCAGGCCTCCAAAAGTTACCTATACAGGTCCATGATACACCGTAGTCATTTTGAAACGTATATATTACATATCTTAAACGAGTGAGCAATACATAATTAACAACATTTATTTAAGCATGTACAGTACTTTTGTACACGTTATTTATATTTAAGAGTATGCGAACAAAATGATATTAGCTAGGTTTATGTCAAATGTGCTTGTAGCTTTCGTTCTACTATGACATTTAGTATCATTTACGCGCTCGCGATACAAAATACTTACATTTATTTAGCGGTCATGAATACTTCATTTCCGGTAAAAACACACAAGTGTTGTGGTGTGTTTTTCGCAATCAGATGATCCATTTGAATGATGTTTATAACCTTTATTAAATAACTTATCGGTTATTTATTTTTTAATTGCATTGGCCAACTTTAAATGATATCTAGTTCGAAGGTGATATCTACGGAGGCAAAGATGAACTATTCTAACTATTGTTGAAAACGTGCATGTTTGTGTATTGTGCACTTGTTTAGTTCAGGTCCGAGCGTGCCAGTTGTGACAAATCATTTTTACGTCTGTGCACGTGGTAAATAATGCATATATTACGTCATGAAGACCAAAATTTCCGACCGTGAAGCGTTATTATTAAAACAATCTTAGCGACAACAAAAGTTCGCAATTGGAATAGCATATATGAAAACAAAGTGGATTATGCTGTGTTATCACACGGTGGGTACCAACGGACGCGCACGATAGTAATGCATGTTAATCCTGGTTTGTACTTTCAAATCCTTAATAGCATGACAAACGTTACTTATATTCACAAGGTGCTAATATTCAGACTCTGGCTCTCGTTATTACTCAATTTAAAGTACTTTACAACATAGTGAGCTTTCTCGATGCTGTCTTTTTACTAGACCGACTTAGCGGCGATCTCTTTTTAGTATGAATTTACACAAATTTAGCGTTGACATTGACAAGAATGTTTGCGTAAATGTTGAGGTGAGTCTTACGTTGAAATCCCCGTTGAAATCCCTGTAAGCCTGGCGGATGATCTCGTAGACATTTATGACATCGTCATTCATTACAGCCTTTACAAGCATGCCATCTGAATGCTCGTACGTCTCGAAGTGTGTCTTCAACAGGCCAATGAAACTCTCTGAAAAATAACGTACATAGCAAGACATTGCATTCTTAGTTAACACACACACACACACACACACACACACATATATATATATATATATATATATATATATATATATATATATATTCTCAAATAAAATACCAGTGTGCTCTTACATTGACGGTTAAGTTCATTGAATTTAACTCTTAACGTGTCAAAACATATATCTTAGCGTGCATTTTCAACGAAGCAAATTCAAAATAACACAAATACATATAATATCATATTTTGGATTTGAACTGTTCCATCTATCCAGCGTCGTATCTGTTCTAATTACATAACGATTTTTAAATATAAACGATTAAAAAACAATCAAAAAAGACAAATGTGTTAATTTATCGTCACGCGCAAAAATCAGTATGTAATTGAACCATTTATTCAATACCCTAGAAACATCCGCGATTTAGTACAGGGCATGGACAGAAAGAACAGTCTTAACCAGTAAGTTACTTAAGATCGCAAAAGTAAGACATTTAGAGTATGGGTGTCGGTGTATGATTACGATAACCTTTCAATGATCTTATTTTCAGTATAAATTACATCCTCGATGCATTTCATCGAGTGCTCTTCGGACAAAACAAAACTGTTTAAATATAAACCAATTCCGCTGAATTGAGAAATATTCGTTGTTGTGAGTTGCCACTTAACATATTAAACACACTGCTTAGTTATATGAAGGTCATAGGTCACGCTGGTAATGCGGATACTTCGATAACCGATGGCACTTTGATAAAAGAAAAAAAGAAAAGCCACGCTTTTATAATGGTGTATCCTTTTGTATTGGGAAAGAAAACAATCACGAAGAAAAGTAGATTGTTGCCCCAAAAATAAAAAATAAATCCGTCTGAAAACAGCATGAACTGGATGAACAGTAAACATTTCAACAAAATAACACTATTTAGAAATATTGCAAGAAATTGTTTGCTGTTACAGCATGGAGAATAATCACTGTGCTTCAAATACTGAAATTTCGAGTATTCGATGAAATATAAACGAAGATAGAACATAGTTTTAATAGGTTGTATTTATGAAGTTGCAGCCACTTTGATTCCCGATACAGGACACTTCGGATAACGGAGACTTTAAACAAATTGGGCACTCTGATAACTGAGTTTCATATTCTACCTGAAATACATGTATGTATATTATGTTTTTTTTACCAAACATTTTGAAGAACGAATCAATTTGCATAATCAATCTCGACACATTGGAAATCTATGCATAACTTTATAACACATGTGAAATATAACCAATTGCGTTGTTCGTTTTCAAAAATCACATTACAATTAACTTATATTAATAATATTATAATTGCAATTATTAAATAAGATTTAAATGCTCATTTCTGACGAAAGGTATTTCAAGTGACGAGCGGAAATAATTGTCTACATAAGGAACTTTTTTTAGTGGTAACTTGAGATTTATAGAGATCAAAAATACAACGGATCATGTGGATCAACATGATCGTGTTTAATTTAACTTATAACAAGGCTCTAGGTAACGGGAATGAAGGAATCGAGAAGAGGCAAACACACCTTTTTTCTTCCTAAAATCCTTTGTCGTTGGTGTTCATTAGAACCGGCTACCATTAGAACCGCCTCATCAAGACGATACTTATACGTAGCCACAACATTAACAAGAAATGTCTTTAAAAAGATATTCGGCATATATCCTGACTTTAAAATAACGGTTGAAAATTGATGTTTCTAAGTTATAAGATTTAAAATAAAAGTTTAGGTATTGTTATGTTCTTTTTTCACTTAAAAGTCGCATATCCACCGCGTGGAATGTTTGTTAGGCAGTGGACGTAGATTAAACCACATCGTAGATACAAATTTTACTACGTGAGACCACGTCATATGTGTCCTCACATGGTTTATTATGAGTGTTTTTCTTCGTCATCGAAACATCGTATGCTGATATTTGATTTAGACGCTGTTTCTTTCCACAAATTCAAATAACACCAATACACACGCTTCATGTGAAAATTGGCCTTATGGCATATGCGGCCGCTTTCCGATATAAAAGAACGCAAGGTTTCGTGATATCTCCAGAGTAGCCTATTCATTATGCATATCCTAACAAGACTGCGCGAATGCGTAGGCTGGGCTGAAGTAACGATTGCAGCATATTGCAAAAGACCCATTTTCACATGACGCGGGTCTTTTAAAATCGAATTGCTGTCTGTAAATGAAACATAAAAACACGATACTGTCCGCAAGAAAACTAAAGTCACACAGTTTTATTTATAGCAAACTGGCACATGTCGGTAACCTTCTCTGGCCTGCGTACGTCACACATGTATGGCTAGATAATTAAACGATTTCCCTTCAATCATGAACACTATATTATATTGGTAGTTTTGTCTTACAATACAAGAAAAGTGGCATTTACCGATAGGTTTTCATCTATGTCTTTTCCAAAAATTCGTGTTATTGTATATCTTGAAAGCAATACTGTGTAATCAACATAAGGCTTTTATTTTTAGTACATTGCGCTATATCAACAATCTTGCTGCAAAGAACGTAATTTAACATGATTAAAGTTCGTGTACTATGCGTATATCCGGCGGTTTGGTGACTCGAAAACTGGAAAATATATGGTCATAAAGACTGTACTCATCAGACAAATCAAATTACTTTCACATTTATCTTTCATATTTTATACAAAATCATAATAATATTCCAAAGGGATAAGAAAATGTTTCGATAATTCGTTTTTAATTTACGTCGGTAAATACATTTTAATGTATGGCCCAGGGGCGTAGATAACCTCCAAAATTGGGGGGGGGGGGTGGAGGGGCGGTCCAGTTTCTGTACTGGGAATATAAAATGGTTCGTTTAAAAGATTTGTCCTCTCCCGTGGTTCCAAAAAGTGTACAATTACAATTTATATGGTGCGTTTTGGGGGAACTTTCATGTTAATATAAATGCTCGATTTTTTTTCTCATTCTCAGTTTGTAATGAAATCAGTTTGTACAATGCCGCCGACCACGGCCCAGAAATCTCAACAGTTATTATTTTTTATTCCAGAAACTTGTACAAATTAAAACATAAAAAATTAAATAAATATTTATGTTTTTTAATGGCGGGTTTAACAAGTGATATAAGAAATAATAACATTTACATCACATTCACAAGAATCATTACATATATGATATTGATTTTTAATCAAATAAAAAGTGTAATACTAAGAGAACAAAAATATTTTCAAACTTATTAATGTGTTCACGCGTATATTTACTCAAAATTGTTTTAATTGGAAGTTACCTTCGAATTAAGGCGATATATTAAAAATAAAAGAATAGCCTATCCTTAATCAAAACACCGACAGTGCAATCACGGAAAGGAACAATAAAACAAGGCGATGACATTTACCCCTGCCCCTAGTTATGACACCTAACAAGGGCTATTGACACATCACTATTTCAACCTCAGAGCAGACGTAGAGGGGACACATGGCTTCTGAACTGACGGCCCGTAATTACAAAAAATCTGGTTTTGGGACGGCGATTTTTTGGGGATTTTACGTTTTATTTATATAACGATGACTAGCCGAAATATTGCTCAAATACGAAACAAAACTTAAATGCAACATGCTGTAACATTAATGGACATATTTATCGTTTATTTCGAATAGAAATCACGTTCTTGATTTATTTCCAGCTTTTTTTATTTTGTTGAAATATTTACTTATCATTAAATTCATGCTGATTATGGATGGCATTTTATCTTTTTCTTTATATAATCCAACATTTATCCCCGAATATCTTTCTTAGCAATACGAAGTACTATACCATTAATCGACCAAACAATGTTCCGCGTTTGAAAGCCAAGTTAACCGAACATAAAAGCAAAAAAGCTGAAAAACTTCAGCTATCAAAGTTTCCGCATACTCGACGTGACTCTTTTGAATAGCATGTTTTCTTTGCCCAAAATTATGATTTAATGCAGCAATATAATTACATCTTTTTACATTTCCACGTCAACAATGCCTTCGGCTTGTATAAAACAGTTGACCCGTTTTTCTATCTCCGATGAACACACTGGGTTTTAAATTAAGTAAAATTTAAACGTCATTATTAATATCGCTTAACGGCGCTGTTTTTCATTCGAAATAACGTCATAGTTAAGCGGGAACGTAAACGGAATAGCGTTCGATGAAAATGAAACCGCCACTTGATTCAAACGCAAGCGTAAAGGAGTCTATTGCTGTATTCAGATTGTTAAAATTACTGCTAATATAGTCTTTGTGTTATATATTTATACGAACTGAATTTCATGTTTCCGTATTGGATTGGTGAATGAACTTTCTAAACACATATGCGTAGTTTGTGCGTGTGCAAATTCGGCGTAACTTTCCTGGAAAGTCATACAAAAATACCATGCATTTCAATTCTAATGTTTTTTTTCGGAATATAATAATACTTATTTCGTTAACATCAGATGAAAATGTTCAATATTTAGATATAAGCGTGGGTGGATTGTAAACGGAAACGAAAGACACATCTTCATTTTTCAGCCTTATTAAAAAAAGAACATAAAGCGTCAGAAGGACGGGCCGATGGTTGGAGATCATTTTTGGGGCGATTGCTTTCTGCAATCGCTCCATATGAAACATAATATACATTAAAACCGAAGAATACAGTCCGTTGCTGCAATTAACCTAACTGTGCATCCATATTCTGCATTAACAAACAAAATAGCTCCGATCGCATGGTCTATGAGCATATGTGCGACGGTGCACTATTTGGAATTTTGATCTTACCCCTGGGTCAATAGTTATTATCGTGTGCGTCGCATGTTGTTAGTAAAATGTTGTTTTTTTTAAATATTTTACCCATTGATTTATCCATAACTTTTGACCCAGGGGTCAGATCAAAATTCCGTCACCGATGCTCATAGCTACCATGTATGTAAGTTTCAAGGTTCTAGTGCTAATAGTGTAGGAGGAGATAGTGGCCGATCAAAAAAAAAGAAAGCGGAGATCAATACAATATCCAAACGCTTTTGAAATAATTACCCGTCATTTCAGTATACGAATGTTGAGGTTGAAGAAAAAAATCATGGATAGATAGATGTTTTATTCAGGAAAAGAGGCACTATGCCCATCATTCCACATGTTACACATGACAAAGAAATATATAACCGGTAAACGGTGAGGCATGTTACGTCATGTTATATATATGCACATACATATGGTATGTTAAGATTAAGTTATAGATATATCGACATGTAGTTTTGATTCGGGAAATGAAAATACAAAAATAAATAAACGTTTTGAAGCAAGTGAAAGAAAAACAAAAAGAAAACATCTAGCGTGTATTTACCTTAGACCAAAATGATTGGGTTCTTTCGGAGAAAAATGTTAATTCTAGTTCATACAACAACTAAGTAGACACTGTAAATCATTCAAGTAATACATTTAAACGCTTTTGCCAATAAAGAATACTTTTACTTCTTATTAAAATATTGAGCGTTATTCATCTTTCATCGACTTTGGGTAACATCTAAAGCCGCATCAGGCACGCCCTTTAATTTATTAGATAAATACAAGACGGAATAATGTAGGGGCTCAACGTCTTCTCCAACATATATTAAGTATAACGAAAAGTTGGCTTTACTTTATAATGCTCCCACAAATACACATGCATAAATAACATTGTTATTGTGTTAAAAGTATTTATGGAAATGAACTGACTGTTCCTGACATATTTGTGATGCATTCCCGCTTTGAATGTTTAGTCATGTCCAAATAGTACATCAAATCTTACGTCTTAATATTCTAGATTTACTATGCAAATGCATGCATCATCCACAAGACAGTATTTATCTTCGAATGTGTTTTGTGCTGCATAAGTATTTTTTTTTTAAATGCTTCTGAATTTTTCTAAATGACAAGCTGAAATAAAACGGAAAATACAGATTTCGCAAATACCCTAAAACTGATGAAAATGTGAACAGTAATATTATAAATGGAGTTGCTACTGTTGACATCGCATTTAAACTTATATTCACATTTAAATAAAAGGTATGTTATGTATCCCAGTGCCATTGAGTTTGGCGACTGACGTTATTACATCCATCTGTGCAAAAGCAATATCTAGTTACTATGTTTACGATTGCAATAAGCGACTGAATATAATTAGACTCGAATCTTTCTACAAATGTAATTAAATGGATTAACGTTCGAGTATTCAATACATGAGAATGTCTTTACTAAGTGTAATGGCAATAGCAGTTGTTTATAAAATATTGCCCTCCTGGAATGAATTAACATCGACTTCTCGATGTAAAATCTACCGCGATGTCACTAAACTACGAAATCCGGATAGTGCCACTTATAATCCCGCCCTTCTTTTATCAAGGGCGACACACGACACACGAAGCGATACACGATATTTTGCGCGACACCCGAAGCGACACACGATATTTTGCGCGATACACGAGGCGACGAGCGAGAATGTACCACGAAATATCGCCCTTGTGTAGGTAGCCCAAACGGCCATATATCGTGGTAAATATCGCGTGTCGCTTCGTGTATCGCGCCAAATATCGTTAGTCGCTTCGTGTATCGCGCACAATATCGCGTGTCGCTTTGAGTATCGCGCAAAATAGCTTGTCTTGCGTTCAAAGGGCGAAACACGAAACACAAAGCGGCGACACACGACATTTTGCGCGACACACGAAGCGATACACGATTTTACTTTTATTCAAATATCGCCCATATTATCCGAATCTCGTATATCGCTCTCTAATTTCAGACCGCGTACCACGAAACAAGAAGCGATACTCGATACTTTGCGCGATTCACGAAGCGACACGAGATATTTGTACTGTTCAAATATCGCTGTAATAATATCGACTGTCGACTCTTGCGTTTTCAAAAAATAAGGGGAGACAAAAATCGGATATTTTTACGTCATCAAGCCATACTGATCATAAATGGTTAATAATTACTGTAACACCGTTTAAAAAGGCGAGAGTCGACAGGCGATATTATTACAGCGATATTTGAGCAGGCCATCTGGCCATAAATAAATATTTAATATTACATACATACTTTATATACAAGTATATTTGAGGATAGGAAAATCGCTTGGAATAACGATTTTGAATTTAACACTGAGTTCCCTACGGCATTATAATATAATAAATTCTTAATTTAACGAAGGTTACTAATTAAGGTTGATACAAAGTCATGCAAACGGTTTAACAATGGCAATTTTATTTTCAATGAGGCCTTCAACTTTTCAACAACTATGGTATGTATAATACATTTTTGCATTATCATGCGAATATATATATATATATATATATATATTTGTTGATATATATATATATATATATATATATATATATATATATATATATATATATATATATATATATATATATATATATATATATATATATATATATATATATATATATTGTTCAAAAAAAGGTTATTATCTTATGCCCTAGCGCTTTCGACTTTACGTAATCTTCAGGGGTTTAAACAGATATGAGTTCAAGTTTCATTAGTGCGAATTAACCATCGAACCATTGTCGTGTAAAAACCACCCACGGGAAACGACTTTCCGCTGGTTTAAATTATGTGCTATAGACTTGCGCCAGGGGTGTTTTCAATATGTTTATTATATCGATATAACGAATTCATAGTTAAAATTTTAATGAACTGTTGGTAATCAGTCTTATTTCATATCTATATGTCGTTTTTATTTAGTTTTACTTATTGAAACTGTGTATACACTGGCGCCCAACATGTTTATTTTATCGATATGACGTTATATTAGTATATACTTCTCACAATGGGTATAACAAATAACTGAATTAACACAATAAATAAATACATTAGTAAGACTTTGACGGACATAAGAGTACTGTTAACGTGCAATAGAAGTGTCATAAAAAGCAAGTTTATTAAATGACTTTTCTTTTTTAATATAATTTATTTTTTAATATAATAATAATTTCTCTTTCAATATTGAAATGGTCTAAAGGAACAATAATTTATTTACAGAAAGTATTTAAAAATATTAATTTCTTGTTGACTATATTTTCCCATATGCACACACTTTCACACAGGCACACATACACACACATGCATACACACACACATATACACACCCTTACAATTACCATATCTAAATTAACACGACAAATTACAATAACAAGAAGTTAACAAGAACAGCCGCGTACATTATTGTACAAAGTCAGAGTTTAAAAACTAAAATTATTAGAAATCTTCTGGTTTCAGCTTGATGTCTTACTTGAAGTTCAACGTTATCTACAAATCTGAAATCCTATTGGATGTGATACAGATTATAATGATACATTTATCTTAAATTTGATTGAAAGTTTTCTCCATTGTACACATTTCTGAATAGTTTTAACATATATCCTTGTCAATATATATCAACATTATTATGAACATTAATTAATTTGTACTCGGTTTACTTATGCTAGAATAATCTTTTATATGTGTGTGTCGAGGGCAGCCATATTGATAATAAATGGTTACAAATTACTGTGACACCGTTTAAAAAACGCAAGAGTCGACAGGCGATATTATAACAACGATTTATGGACAGTACAAATATCGCATGTCGCCTCGTGTATCGCGCAAAATATCGAGTATCGCTTCGTGTGTCGTGTATCGCGGTCTGAACTTAGATCACGATACACGAGATTCGAATAATGTGGGCGATATTTAAATAATTAAATATCGTGTTTCGCTTCGTGTGTCGCGCAAAATATTGTGTGTCGCTTCGTGTTTCGTGCGTCGCTCTTTGAACGCGAGACACGATATTTTGCGCGATGCTCAAAGCGACACAATATATTTTGCGCGACACGCGAAGCGACGCACGATATTTTGCGCGATACACGAAGCGAAACGCGATATTTACCACGATCTATCGCCGTTTTGGGCTACCTACACAAGGGCGATAATTCGCGGTACATTATCGCGCGTAGCTTCGTGTATCGCGAACAATATAGTGCGTCGCTTCACTGTCGCGCAAAATATCGTGTATCGCTTTGTGTGTCGTGTGTCGCCCTTGATGAAGGAAGGGCGAGATTATAGATGGCTCTATCAGGATTCCGTAGTTTTGACTCCAGTCTAAGTTTAAACATATTTTATTTCAGGAACAAATATATTATAAACAAAGTATGCATACATAGTTACAATTGATTTACATGTTCTCAAAATGGATGAGAACGAAAGACCAAGTCTTGTTTAGTTCTTCTCCTTACATAGTTTTTGCAGGATTGTAACTTTACAATTCAAATGGTGGTAGTCGTTCAAACATACGATAAGGCATTTTAAACAAAAGAAAGAAAATTGTAATATAAAAGGAAAACAAAATGTTTATATACAATACAATATGTAATGCAATTAGTAGTAACGAAACATGAAATTGAGTCCTGAATATACGAAGGGAGGTTATGGAACGTTCCGATATAGTGTGGAACACAATCAAAGGTATGAAAGAGGTTTGCTATTTTTGATTGTTTTGTATTTTGGTTTTTTGATGTTTTGATGTTTTGATGTGACAGATAACTAGGTATCAAAGCGTTGACTATGCTTAATAAACGTGTGAACTGCATCAAAAATACTTTCGTCTTCATATAATAATTTGTTTAGAGATGTAGGTTTTAAAGGGTTAATTGCATTGATGAGAATTTCTCGGTATTGCATGAAACGGTCGCATTCGAAAAAAAGATACAGTTTCAATAGCTCCACACATACATAAGGGTGACTGAACAATATTGCACATATTGTCTTGTTTTAATGAACTACAATAAGTTGTGAGTCTAGAATGGAGCATTTGATAGCGTCTCTCGCCATAGAAGTAACGTAAATTAGGTTTAGTAGTTTCGCTAAAAATGAGCATTTTAAACGAGTGAAGAGAATCAGCATTACGTGTTTCTAGTGGGAGATTGTTCCATTCTGTTATTGCGGAGGGTACGAATGAGTTTGAATATGAAGTTGTGCGAGAAGTCTTTGTGTCGCTTCTAAAAAATATGTTTGCTTAAGCGCGGAGCATGATGGGAGGGCACTTTTTTAAGATGGAGGCAATAACGCCGTGAAAGTGGTTTCGTATGTTTAATTGTTAGTTAGAAATTATTTTTTGTATCGAATTACTTGCCTTTATGTATGACTTGGTAAAACTGCATGGCCTTTCATTTTGAGGGAAAAGTATCGACACAACTGCGAAAATGATTATTGTATTCTTCCGCGGACTATATAGTAGTGTGTTCGTGTGGTTACGCATCCGTTTACAGATGACAGCAACGAAATAAAACGTAGTGACGTCACGGTATGTAAAGAATGCACTCGAGTAATGTAGATTAAAACAAACACATGATCAGAGACCACTTTAATTCGAAACATGCCAAACCTAATACAAGTTATACTGGTTTGATCACACGCGGTATGTTTATTGTAGTTTGTTATATTTATTTCTAAATAGTATAAAGACATGCAAATGTTCCATTAAGTAAGTGTGATGTTTTGCTTCATTGTGCTGAAACTTTAAATGGATGCGGCATTTTATGGTATAATTAATCCTGGTTTCCGTCTGTTATTGTATGTGCAGCGCGCGCTAGGCTGTTTTATGCCGCCATTGAACCATATAGACGCGACCTTCCGTAGCTTTCGGAAGGATATTTATTAAATAGATATAACAATATAACTACATTTTTCATTAGCGGCATGCCTGGTAATAACCTAACTAAAACGAATCTAGTCGCATTAAATGTACAGTGCGACATTCACGGGACTAATGCCTCATACAATATTTAAGCTCCGCTAATACCACCTTATTCCTCATTATTTGGTTTAGTTTATGAAATGATGTGATAATCGAAGTTTGTTGGATTGAAATGGCTAACTATGCTAGTATAATATTCCGTTGCTTATCTTATTGATCAAACACTCGAGAATGTACAATGATGTTATCTTGTCAAGAAAAACATGTTTTTGTTAACTTGTCAAAATAGTACGTTTACTCTCCAATCGCGTGGAATGTGTCATCAAATTAGACTAATATATTATATATATAGCTTGCTTATTGAAATAGGAGCAGAAGTGTGATTCTACTATTCGAACTAAATACATGATGTTGAAAAACATATTACTAAGTATAACTGTATTTACCCTTAAAATCATGAAGCTACTATTTGGCAATAATAATATACCATCAATGACAATATACCACTAAGGACGTACATAACCAGTATTGCGTGTGGAAAAATGTTGTTCCTTTATAAAACTGGGTGTATTTGCAATAAAGAGTCGTTCAGTTACTCATACTTCAACTCCCTGTATTACATTCGCCTTTCTGTCAACTTCTTACAAATGTCGTTATGTTGAGAAACTCGTATAAAGTGAGTACAGAAATACGTGTTATGTTGAGACAAAGAGGCAATTATCACTCTCATCATTTTTTACTTGGATCCCAAAAGAAACTGTTAAATGGTGCCCCTTTCATTCCTCGAATAAATGACTTTCTTGTCAACAGCGAATATGATGATGATGGCATTTCAAAAAAGTAGACTCGAATGTATACAGCCTTATATCGCATTGGCTAAGTTCAGTGATCTTTTACCAAATACTGGCTGCCCAATTGTTAAGATAAATAGGTGAATCTGACATATCTTATAACTTATTTAACCATTAACGTTTACCACTTAACCAGGCAATGTCGCCATTTAATGGTTTTTAATTTTATATTAACTATCCAATGATCTACCACTATCACGCCTCTAACATAATACATTAAGTCACGTACATGTTGAATTCTACAAATAAAAAAGGAGCATTATGAGTCACCCATCTGCTTGGTGTATCAAATACGAGCTTATAAGTTGATTTTTTTAAAGGAGCATTATGAGTCATCCATCTGCTTGGTGTATCAAATATGTATTTAAGAGTTGATTTTTATTGCTAAATTATATACTTATGAACCAGTATTTTATTTCTAATAATCAAATACATTGTATAGTATAAGTCTGATTAAAAAAATCAAAATTTTGTCAAGCAAAGCATATGGAAACATGTAGAAGAGAAATATATAATTATTTCTTAAAAAATCATTATTATAGGAAATTATTGTATTAATGCAGTTACTAAAGTTTGTTGAAATATTCACAAAGATAAAGACGTGCCGATTCGCAATAGTTATTTAGACACAATTCCCTCGACTTAGGATATTACTTTCAAACCAGTCTGAGTCTAAATAACGTTTTTGTAGCCAGAGTGTCAATCATCGGTAAATTACGTATGTATTCGTGAATTCCCGGTACCACCTTTTCATTGGTTATCTGCACACTTCTTTCCACGTGCAACCTTTTCATTGGTTATCTGCATGCGCAATCTCTCAAAATATTTAAGATATGTGTTACGTGTAACTTGCGTGGCAGCGCGTGAGAGAGTCGGATGGAAAAAAAGAACGTACAGTCATGTAGTCATTAACGAAATAAGACTGTTTCTTATATAAGTCATACACGAACGAATTCGTGAATGTAAAAGTGTTGTATATTTGGAGAACATAATTGTACGTATATAAGTTGAAAAAGAAATTAAATTGGACTTAAATTCATTTATGACTTCGTTATTCATTTCATCACACGTTATTATACGGATGAATAAACAATATTAGAATGGAACCAACATGAACGATGCACCATGGTATAAACTAAATCCGCTCAGTTAATACGATTAACGTCATAACGGTAATAAGCGCATGGCGTTGTTAAGTGAACGAACTACTTTACAATGTGTCAACTAAATCGTCTTTAAATAAGCGACTCTTATTACTATCGCAGAGGGATTATCATACTAGAAGCGAATGGCCATACTCTCGCTCTCGAGAAATCTCCGAAAGTCAAACTAAAGAAGCGCAATCGCAAACACACGATTATTAATCCGAAATAATATGATATGACATTTTAATATATATCCCGCGTCATGCAACAGTAAGTCTTATGCTATATGCGGCCAACGTACCATACCAGCCTACGAATCCAATCAGTCTGGTCAGGAGCAGTCCAGTCCGCTATGAGACCACGACACTTTGCTTGACCTTATGGTGGACAAGGTAGCTCTTGAACAGGCTGCGCGCATGCGCAGTATGGTCTGGGGCTACTATGGCCCTACAACGCATAAGACCCATTTTCGCATGCCGCGTCTCATATGAAAGTCCACTTTCCATACAGAATTTAAGAAACGAATGTGCGTATTTTTCAAATAAATATTTAAGTTTTATGAACCAATGATACATATTAACGAACATCGCGGTTAGTATGCGTATACATTTTCAAATTGAGAGACTTCACATTTCTACTAGAGCAAATTATTCTTAACCTGTCGCTGTTTTTCAAATTCAACCGTACCTTTATATATGTCATGTAAAAAAGTTTCGATTAAGTTTATCAAAATTACGCATGTCATCACATTGATTAAATATTGAGACTATTAGATGGGCTAGACTTACACCAATTCCATTAGTTCAACAAAAGTGTATTGTTTGCAAAAAGCTCGAAGATGAGTTTCATTTTATTCTTGAATATAAGTAATATACGGAACTAAGATCAAAATACATCCCACTGTATTACAGAAAAAGACCAAATATGTACACATGTGTCGATCTAATAACATCAAAAAATAACTATAAATAAAACATTTGAGCTGTTATATTTATTACTCCTTTCAGGTTCGATCGCAAAATACCTTTGTATTTAAAAAATCTCCCCTGTACAATTGTATCTCAGACGCGTTTTGGTAAGGTGTGTTGTTCTTATCCAGTCCATTTGTGAAACGGTGGTTTCTGTGATAATTATTACATACGCCAAATACCTTGTTTCATAGATATTACTCTTTGAATCTATTACATGTGTTGAATCGCTCTGTATAACCTTTAAAATTTCGATGGCAAGTCCTGATATATGAATTAATTTCTTGTTTAAAGAGTCTAACAGGAAGATTGTCAAACGTAAGTATAAGTATATTAACCCAAAATGAAGTTAGAATATTGAATTGCCAATGCTGCGAAGAAAATGTAAGTGCACTATACTAATTGGAATTTATTTCCACGATTTTTTTTTAATAGTTTTTAGTATTTTTATGAAAATTGTATTGATTTTAACAAATAATGACTTTGTATAGCACTCACAGTCGCAGTCGCAAAATGGACATACGAACCAAGAGCCAAACTTAGGATTAACATGAATCGAATAACAAAAAAGAAAAATTGCTTTGAAATTATTATTTAGATGCTATGTTCTAAATTACATTATGATTATTGCAAATATCGTCTTCATGCTACGCAAAAAGGCAAATAAATATGAACACCATTTGGAGTATTACGCGAAGTATTTTGAGTATTATTTTCTTATCAGATGGTTACCATTGAGTCATTATGAAGCATGTGCCGAATAGTTTAATAGAAATGAGACATTATATCACAAGTTCGTAATAAAATGCAACACGATTTAAATATATACTTTAATTTTTTACAGAAAGTTTATATACAAAAACAGTATTTATTAAAACTCTTGGTTACTCTTTTCGATTCGCGTTTTTTTAAATAATTTTTTAAATAATGATTTACTTATTGTTAAACGCACCCAAGTCGGTAAGAAAAGTATATGTTAATTCCATCAACTTTATTATAAGTACTTGTCCGCTTATTTATAACAAAAAGACAATGTACTACTTTTTTACCTTTAAACAACTTTGAACTACCGCCAGCCAAACGTGAGTTCAACATGAACATTTTCAAATTAAGCCCATATGCAAGCAATGTCATAGCTGTTCGTGTCTCGTACACTTTCAAAACTAAGTTCTCGATGATATAACCGCCCACTAGATACAAATTATAATAAATTATAATTGAACACAGTTATCAGTTTGTATGTTAATTTCTAGAGTTGTGATAAAGATATGCGTATACTTTTATTTTACCGCTTATTTAAACATTTTTGTTTATGTTAATACTACAAGAGTATTCAACACTTATTTGTACGTACAATATAATCAGTAAGTGTGCATACTTTTATCGTTTTTCTGTGAACATGAATTAAGTAGACGACAATTTGTAGCGTTAACTTATTGAAAGGTACGCGTACATTTAAACAAAACGTTTAAGGATTGACAATCGATAATGTTTCATGCAATGCGTCGGGATATGTGTATTTATCTGAATGTTTATTACAGTCAAAACATACGTTTAAAAGTTATCGAGCGTAAATGTCAAATGAATTATATTCTTGACATTTAAACTTACGCACTCGACATTTTGACTGGTGAAAGACACTTATCTGTAATGCTACCCAAAAACTCATTCTGGGCAAAAAAACGAACTTATCAAGTTATGTAAAAATATAAAATAAGCATTTGTTCTTCGAATTGTATTTATTAATATTACCATATAACCGGTACAAAATATTTCTATGTTTTGAAAATTAACTTTTTGCATTTTTTTATTTTTTATTTTCATTTTTCATTTGATTTTGTATTAAACTTGTATTGAAAACTTGACATACTTACGTATATATTGTATGTATTAAGACGATGAACTAACGTATAAGTCTTAATAAAATGTCTGTTCTGTTCTGAAAATTATATTTATATAAAAATATGGGTGTGATTAGTTTGACGATATGTTCTCTCTTACCTCCCGTCAACAACGTAACCTCTTTGTGCTTGTAGCACCGATTTTCACTGTTCACTCTGATGTTATAAATAGCGTACCACCGTATATCGTCCAATACATCCACTATTAATCCAATTTTACCGAGGGTCTGCAATAGAAAATAAGTTTCACGTAACTTCATAGTCATATAGACTTTACAAATGTTGGTATCAATTTAAATGCACATTTGCATCACGGTACACATATAGTATCATGAATTGAGATAAGCGATTGATGATCTTTTATTCACGTATGTACTGTAAAACAGTTATTTTGTAAAACATAGCTGTATTATAACACTTGTATTAATCTTCATTATACTGAACTATTCGTGGATCGTACATTGCTATTTTGTATACAATATTAGCAAAGCCAATAACGTTAACTTTATAGAAGAATTTCAGCAAATTAGTAATCAAACAGATGTGCAAATTAGTAATCAAACAGATGAGCAAATCAGTAATCAAACAGAAGGGAAAATCAGTAAAAAAAAAAAGCAATTATATTAAATAGCGAAATAACAAAAAACAAACACACTTTATTACTATAGAAGGAGGCATGCTTTTTGTTGTTTGCATTTTTTTCTAAAATTCCACATTAATATATGATGATTAATTACAATGGTTTCTACATTAATAGAGTTATTCTTTGCACTGAACAATTTGCAAAACGAAAAAAAACTCCATAAATATATGTATTAGTTATGCTTTTTGAACTTTGCACTTGCTCTAAAAGCTGTCTAATTTTATATAGAATTTAAATTAAATACATTTAATTATTTTTTAAATAAACTCTGCATACTTAAATTACATACTTAAATTTAATTAAACAGTTCTGTACGAGAAAATTACAAGAGACACTGAATCCAAATCAACTGGGAAAAGTGAGCTATATATCTTGCAATGTACCCATCCCAAAATATAGATCTATCAATTTTAGCTTCATACCTTTATTTCTAAACGAATAATTGTATGCGCAACAACATTAACGAAGGGCAGTAACTCTATTGATATGTCCAAATTAGTCAAAGTACTTTTTGTAGGCACGTCCACTCAACGCCCTTTATCGATATTTGAAGTTTTCGATTGAATTCATTAATTAACTTGAGGAATGCTCAGCCAAACACAATAACAGTATGTATTTATACTCTGCACATGCGAAACAAACCAAATGCTCACAGATACTTATTAATAATGGTTCTTATATCATGCAATTTGTTATGGAGCGTAATGAGGTTTAATATAGTTGTAATACTTAAACGTATTGGATATTGCAGTTTGTATTCACTATTTGTTAATTTATATATTTTTTTATCTAGTTCAATAGTGTTTATTCGTGTTTACAAATACTGATTACATTGTTGTTTTTAGTCGCATTTCCGTCAACCACATTTCGTCTATTTGATTAGCCAACCGCTATGTATTTAATGCCAATAACTGTTAGCACTTGATTCTTGAATGATAATGCAAAACGGCAAATGGAAAAATGCTTATAAAACTAACATTGATCTATAAGAAACTGAATACGTTTTAGAGGTTGTTTTGTTTTGTTACATTTATGTAATGTTTATGTTGAATGTTTTTTAATGTGGGAGCTTGAGATTTTGTGTTAGTTTCTGATTAAGATAATGAATTCGAAAATACTGAGCCTTCATCCACACACGATATAGTTACTAGGGCCATACGCTAAACTTATATTGAAATCGTAGGCCGTACACCACTTAACGAAGTAATACCACTTTTTGATCAGTGTTAGACCTGAAATGGAGCAATATAAATACGCAGACACTACTGTGGGCATTTTATGATAACTTTCTTGATAACAAACTAAATGTACTAAATCCCCGCGTCGATTCTATCAAGTTTACTTTTAAACACCGCCTTGCCACAACTTAATGTCGTTCCCACGATTTAGTAACCCGTTCCAACGACCAACGATATAACGTACTGGTGCGAACGAGTTAGTGTGAACGAAAGTAATTAGCGTCAACGACATAGCTTACTCGAGGGAACGACTTAGTAACTCTTGGCTACAAAATAGTTAGCGCGTGGAAACTGCTTATTAACTCGTGTTTACAAGATAACTAACTCATGGTAACGACAATAATCAACCAATCAGAATGGACAAACTTTGAAATACATTTTAAAAACCGAATGTCGTTACAAAGAGAAATATTCGTTCGATTGCGCTATCGGTAGCTAGATGTTCCCATGAGCTACTAAGTCGTTCCTATGACTTACTAACTGACAAATTGACTATTTCGTTACCACGACTTACTTATTTCGCTCACATGAGTAAATAAGTCATGGTAACGTGTAACTTAGTCGTAAAGAACGACTTAGTCAGTCCGACTTAATAACTCAAGCATTTAACAACATGTATTGCTATGTGTGTCAAGACCCTCACGAAGACCAGTCAGCCCAAGGCCAGTGTTATATCCGACGCTGACGTGCATCACCTTACCGAGAGTATCACAGTCCTAAACAGGTGGACTGAATACTGCAGTGACCTCTACAACTACCCGCATTAACCAGACTCCAGTCTCCTTCATAACGATCTCAGACCAGAATCGGACGACGAAAGTCCGTCTGTACTTAAGGCAGTGGTGGAGGAGGCAGTGTACAGTCTTAAGGCAGGACAATCTCCGGATGTGGACAACGTCCCTCCGAGCTGATTAAGCGGACACAGAGCGCAGGATACAGGCATTTGAACATCACTGTCTCCGAAAACTGCTCCGCATCTCCTACACGGAGCACAAGACCAACGAGTACGTCCGGAACATTACTGCAACACTTGTGAGTCCACAACCGCCCCTACTGGCGACCGTCAACCGACGAAAGCTGGCTTGGTTTTGACACGTCACCAGACACGACTCTCTTTGCATTACTTTTTCTCCAGGGCACGCTAGTTGATGGTAAACGTCGAGGCCGTCAGAGAAAAAACTGGATGGACAATGTAAAGGAGTGGAAATCCCATCCCATGGATGAATTACTCTCCGCAGCACACAAAAGGCCTAGATGAAGGAGGATTTTGTATTGTCGTTACTCATCCCCCCCCCCCCAACGGCCAAGGGTCTGATGATGATGATGAGGAGGAGAATTGTTATTTGATGCTTAAGTCCTTACCATGAGAAAGATACCTCATTCCAACGCGACATTAAGTCGGTCCCACTAATTACCGATGGCGTAGTCATTCCAACGCCTGACTAACTCGTTTTCATGACTAACTATCTCGTTCCCACGACTTACTTGTTCGTTTCTACAAGCTATTTAGTCGTGTAAATGAATAAGTAAGAGAAGGTTATGGCATTAAATAAAACATACACATACAACATACGTATAATCCTATGTCTGCCACTGTTGCTTTTTTAGCCCGATGTAGAAAATCGAAGCGTTTTTTTTTCGACCATGAATGCAATCTTATCAAAATCATCTGCATTTTGACGCTTCTATGATTTCCTCAAACATATCAACTAGCAATCTGAGCGAACGGTAGGATCATTGTATTGAGATTGTCAATTATTGTGAAACATGGTGTCAGTTAAGAGGCTTACTACTGTCGCCATTGATTAAAAGGCGTGTAGAACTATGGTTCTGTCTGTAAAGTATGCAACTGTTACATAAACCATATCTCTTATACTGCTGGTGTTCAATTAAGTGGTCATATATGAAGTCTTAAAGTTCTTAAGTAAATTATGGTAATACAGAAACGAATCGTACATGGAAAATAGTCATAGGTTAACATGAAGCCAGTTACGTCACTTATATATATGTGTAGAATGGTCTTTACCAAAAAGCGCGTGTCTATGAAATGCTTAATTTCAAATCAACGTTATATGTTGCATCGATCTATGATTCTATAACTTTAAAGTGTAATTTAACAAAAAGGAAATATAAATACTAAGCAACATTAGCGATATACTCAGTAAACTATGTTAATGCACGACATTTGATCTAGATAATTAGAGGTATTATTCTGGTGTTAATTAAACACATATTTTCAGTTTAAGCATATGTAATAAACGTTTAGCGTAAAAAGGATGCGGCTAAGAAAAATCCATTTGACTCAAAGCGGTTCGTAACAAAAAGTAAAAATTAACAAACACAACTACGAATAACATTTTAAAGTTTAAAGATAGAATTTTAAACTTAAGTATTAAAACACAGATGTAAACTTGGTACCGTAGATAGTAAAATTGATATAAGATGTTAACCTTAATACCGCTCTAAATTCATTGTGCTCGGAATTTTATCATAAAGAAATATATTATTATATAGCGATTTATTCGGATACATCAATACTTGCTTTTGCACACAAGAAACGGGCTTTACAAAAAATCAGTAAAGAGAAACTTAACTTTGTCAAAGTAATGACGAAGAATACCTCAAAAAACCCAACACGTAGAATGTCTTAGTTGAAAAATAGGGGAATTACTTTTGTAATTGTTATCGCAGAATGATACAAATTGCACGTGCTCGACTCCACGAAACAATGCGTACACGTTTGAATGCTGTATGTCGCCAAGTGCAGGGGTTAACGTAAGAAATTTGCCGTGGCGTAGTGGAGATGGTCCGCCTCGCGATCGGGAGGTCATGGGTTCGAACCCCACTGGGAGCGTTTCTTTGATCTCCCTCAAAAACACCAAGTTCTAGTCATAGTCCCATAAAACGAACTCGAGAGCGTTTATAGAAGCAAACGGCTTTCGATGCAATCGAGCTCAAATAAATATGTTTAAAATAACGTAAGAAATTGACACTAACTTGCCCGGGGGAGTTACTTTGAACATCTAGTTGCCCTCTATAAAAATTTGTTGCCCTATTTTGAAGTCAATTTTTGTATTGATCTTTAAAGCATTGATTCACATGCATTACTATTCTAGATTTAATTTCAGCCATATTCATCTGGATAGTTTTAATTTATTAAATGGTGACGATTGAATAGAATACATATTAATAGTTTATTATTTGACAATTATTATAAACATGTTTATCTGTCCTACTTTCGCGTTCAGCCATTTTGAAAAAGTAGTGCTTCCCACAATTCCTTTCGCGCTAGTACACAGGTCAGTAAGACCGGTGTGTACACAATGCACGACATAATGTTTAATTAATGTGGAAATTGTTTAAGTAAAAATATATCATCATTTAAAATTTAAGCAAATGTTACATTCATTATTAACTGAAATCGTATGCCTAATATCAAATCATGCACTGTAACTTAACGTAATTTTGTAAATATATATTTGTGTTAATATTTGTGTTTTGTGTTTATATCGTTGCAAACAGTACAAATTCAAAACAAAACATAAGAACTAGCTCATTTACAGATTTAGAAGACCACGTGCTCACGGCGACAAGCTGTGTAATTTATTTTTATCTCTCTTACAGGATTACATATAAACAATGCTGGATAAGTAATAATTGTGACTACATTTTACCATGCAAGAAAACATGATTGAATGAACAACAGAAAGTACCGCCAAAAGCAACTCTTTTTTGTTGTTCTTTTTTAAATAAATTTCTTAATAAGCAATGAATGCAACTTACTCAGCAATGAGACAACAGGATAAAAGAACGCAAGTGGAATTGCAACGCATCATATACTATGGTTCAGCGCCCCATGCGGGAGAATAATTTACATAAAAGCTAACTATTGTGTGACGGGTAATTCGAATATATCAATATAGTTTAATAGCTTGCGTTGGATTAAAATTGTTTATTCTGGAGCGAACAAACATAAGTAATAAATGTACACATTATAGCCCAAGTAACATAATAAAGGGCTTTTACTGTTTTACGGGGGTATAATAATCTGCTTATAGTGTGTAAGTGTATATCGCAAGGAATAATGTGTGCAAGTTTTTAATGCGTACCATGAAACGCATAATTGTGTGTATACGTACAGACAGACGGATTACCGGAAAGACTGAAAGATACACAGACCGACAGACGTAAAGACGTCTTTGAGGATTACAATATAAGTCAAAACATTTGGTATTGGTAATTTATTGAACATATGTCGTTGCTCCCCAAACATAACGACAGTACTTTACAAAAGGTACAGGTTGATTAGGGGAAAATAATTGTGTCTGTTAGAGGGGTTGTCAAGAATTTTGACAAAATTGAAATGTGGACTGATGCTTTTCTTATCTATATGGCTATTTGCCTCTTGAAACATGTGGCTAAAACTTTAAGTGCTGAATTCAGTACATGCAATATATAGAAGTCGCTGCGGCGCGTTTCTCCGGATGGGCAAAGTATGATAGGCAATTGCGTTTTAATATGATCGGCAATTCCGTTTTAAAATTGCATACAATCCAAACTGTCGATAGGATTCCCTCGATCCAGAGTTATGGATGATGGCTATATGTATCCTGCAACACATATTCCATCGTCCTAGCAAAGGTCTTGCTATTCGTATAACAATATGGGTTATTGTTCATCGGTTGACTGTCAGTATGCACACCACTGTTTTAAATGTGGCCGAATGATATAAGACCGAACACTTATTAATGTAAATAGACTATTCCACTATTTTACAGACTACCCGAATAGACTCGATGCGGCTTAAATTCAAAATGGTGTTAAGCATAAATTCAACATTATTATCCTTATCAACATTATCTCATTATATTTTGTAATTGGAACTTTTTCTTTATACGGGTCTTCCGGGATTAAGTCCCAGTTCCGGTAGATGTTTGAAAAACAAGAAGTGCTCTGAGCTTAAGCACTTTATAAAATAAGTCAACATCATTGTTTATGTCATCATATTTTATATATGAAACATTATACTTATAAGTACCAGTACTGGCAGAGAGACCCGTCATCGTTTTCTCTAACCATAGTAAGTATGTATTTATTTGAAGCCAAAAATGATCGGCGTACTTCACCAGATCGTTATCTCTTTATTTTTGAAAAGCCAAAGGTGCTTTAAGATGAAATACAACATCAGATTTTGTATCAGTATGTATAGTACAAACAGAGATACATATATATATATATATATATATATATATATATATATATATATATATATATATATATATATAATTGGACTAGATCTGACTTGAATAATTATCTTTACATGATTAATGGTATGTAGAAATAACAACATCGCCGCTTCCAGATCAGAACATTGTCGCAAATTAAACTATTATAAGACGACACAACATTAAATATGTAAAACACAACCGCTTTCTTAGCCAATTGAGTATGAAGTAAAGTGCGTCCTGATCGTGATGAAAGTTTTAAATCTCTTTTAAATCTTGGTTCCATGGTTATTGTGCCATAAACTAACGTACATAAACTAACGTACAAGTTTTGTATGCATCCAATTGTAATCTTCGCTTGGATTTAATGTCCGAAACGGATGCCCTTTGGTTAAATAAACTTGAAGCACCACCGATTCTAAAAGTATAAGATTTGAACCTCCGATCGTCAAAACCCGCTATTATAACCGTTCTTTGCGCCCCATTAAATTGGTAAGTTGTCAACGGGCTGTAAACGGACCGAAGAAACAGGAGACATGAGGGCGGTATTTTAAATATGTTTAGAAAGACATCGTTACATTCTTTATTTGTGAATTAATTTCGATTGGTGATCGCACCGGCCCGCCGTTGATCCGTGGTTGAAGATCGTATATAAAAACTTAGAGAATTGTTACCAACACTAACATCCTCGTCACACACAACACTTTGTTTTGATCTTCGGTTAGGCAGTGCGAATTCACTCACGCGCAGTAATGCCATATAAGCAGATGAGAATGCGACAGCAAAAAAATTTCCCTCATATTGTCAGCGACAGACGTGTCTAAGATTCTTTAATACTAATTTCAGCACCGCGGGAGATATTCGAAGACGAGAGTTCGTTGTTTTCCGTGATCGTTTTAAACCTTCTAACATTTGACGAACAATGTAGTTCCGGGTACAGTCTTATAGGTGTTTTATTTTGTTGTAATAACTAATAACCGAAATATGCAAAATGCGCATACTGGCGAAGTGACAAAAAGGCGATGAACTGGGTGATCATTTCTAAAGTTGTTGGCCAGATTGGAGAATCGATAACGCGTTTGCAGTACGATTCAAGTATATATGACGCTCTTTTGTAAGAACTTATAGTTTTTTTCCAGATAAACCCGCAAGTAACTTGTCGATCTCCAACTGAATAGCTGGATAAATCCATTTGGAATGACAGTTGTTGTTTTTTTTTGTTTTTTTTGCGCCTTGTGGGAGAAGCTGGGCAAGCTAGTTCCATTGAAAACGACTAAAAGCGTCATCAATAACTGTGTATATCTGGCCTATGGATACCTTTAAAAATCACGTTTAAGTCCAAAATTATAACCATGAGTTGTCGTATTAATTGCATAGCTTGCTTAGTTTTCTAATTGATAATTTATACTAGGGCTTGATTATCGGATCGCAGAATAATTTGTTTTCTGTAAATCACATCCCCATAAGTAAAATGACAACATTCAAATGTTATATCTTTAAACACGTGTTCATTCCATTAAAACGGCCATGAAAAAAACTGCCCATTCGCCGGCAAAGTAACACCCACTACCTTAGTTTTTATTACCGCTTGCGTCCAAAAATAGTTATATTGTATCGCCTTAAAGCCATACGCGTTCATTAAAAATGCTTATTCTATTAAATTCGCGAAGAAATATCATCCAAACCATTGCAAAACTTTTGACACTTTGGGAAATGCGCACACAATTATACGGAATTTCTGCTGAAGACACTGCATTCTAAAAAACGTCTTTGAAAGGCACGTCCTGCAGGGATAGTTTAAGTAATGACATTTAGCAAACCAGCAATTGACTGTTCAAAATCTTTTTAAACATTTGTTTTCGAATTGATACCGAATTCAAGTGATTCAACACATTTTTTAAATTTATCATTCTGAAATTTTATCGTCTGATGTTCTGCGTATATTTTCAAACATAAATAGGTTAATATTTGCACAGGGCTTATCCACTTTCCAGGGTTTAGTGGGATGTTTAAATCACGAATGTCACTAAAAATATGTATCCATTCTTGGCACTTTTGTTTTAATTTTTCTTAAGAAAGAACATAGCCTCAGAGATGTTCAATGTATGAACAATTAAATGCTTTGCATCATAACCAGTGGAGAAAAGTTGAGACTTTTTTTGTTGCTGCTGTTCATTATCGGTAGCGGACGCTACTGGTGGAGGACGTTTGGAAGCTGGAAGGCCAACTTTGACAAAACCCTTATTTTAGGTGACATTTTGACGTTTTAGAAATGTATACGAGGATAAACCTTCGATTTTATTGCAGACTGATGGAATCATAGAAAATCAATCTGCTTTTATTGAAGTTGGTGTCGGTCTGGCGCAGATCGTGTTTGGTCCGTATGGATGCCGTGTTGGTCCGTGTCTCAGTCGTGTAGGTCCGTAGCTCTGCCCTGACTGTTTGGGCCAGCCCGCATGGGCGCCGTGTTGATGGCATATTGCTGCCGGTTGTTCCGTGTGGATGCCGTGTTGTCATCGGGGTGATGGGCCTTGGGAGACCGTCGACGCTCAAAAATCCCAAAAGGCCACGGATCGTCCCAGCATCCATCCGTGCTTATATGGGACGGGGGCTCAAACGTTTTACAACACATGTATACATGTCTTTCGCGGAAAAAAGGATGGAGTATTTATTTAAAAAGTTCTAATATTTTACAGGCTAATAATACATACAATCGTTGAAGAATTGAGTTTATTTCAGTGGTAAATGTCAATAATTGCGGTAATAACCAACGGTTTTATCGTTCCGATTCGTGTTATCACATCGCTCGGGTTTTCGCCCTCATTGTTTAATTCCTACGATTCGGAACTTCGAACCGCTGGTTATAAGCGCACCAGCCAACACTTAACAGACAATTCCTTAATTTTAACACGACCCGAGACTATTTCTCAAAAGACAAAGACCGAAAATAAGCGTGGATTTGTCTGCACCTGCTTAAACGCACTATCAAGGACACGTTTGACAAACAAATAGTTTATGTATTATGTATTAAAACCATATTAGTTGTACAAATGTTATATTATCAAGCCTAAATAACACTTAAGTGTGGTTAATTTGGCAATTATTTGTAAAAAGTATGGTACTTATTAATTACCATAATAACGCCACTGTGTTTAACAATACACATGTCAATTGGGTTATTTGCTCGATGTTTATGAAAAAGCCGACGTCAATTTTAATTGTTTAGTTGTGTTATCTTTACGCAAAATAGGGCTTAAGCAGGTACCCGAAAATGAATCGGATTCGGGTTGAAGAACTACCTGCGAATTCGGGATAAAGCTTTTGCCAACGATACAAGGTCAAGTCGCTTATTCACGAAAGGGAAGAAACAATGGTTGATTTGTACTGAATTTGTAGATTTTTTTTTTAATAATTGAAGTCAAATTGTCATTTTAATCTTTTTAAGCGCTGTTATCAAGCGCTATATCGCAATTATGAGAATACACGCACCAAACGCATTACCTTAAATTTATTTACAACAATGTGGTGTATACCTCATAATTAGTAGCATGCATCAGTACATAAGTCATTATTTTATTCATTAGTCTACTAGTTCTCTTTGATTTACTGTCTATATTTCTGACAATATTAATTGTAGTTAATGTTTTTGTAAACACTTATTTAAATCCTGATACGACATTCTTTTTTTAACCGCCGACATAAACCAAAGAATTTGTTTTGCCTCGTTTTCGTTCCAACCAACACGCAAGAGTGTATGTTTTTTTCGCTGAGAAAGGGCGAAGTATAGATGAAAATAACAAAATCATATACAAACAAAGTGTATAAATTCGTGGTCAAATCGTAATAATTACGGCAGTGTGCTTGGTATTTGGCCAATGACCAACGATTTGTCGTTTGATGTTTTCGCCCTCAAACATAGGAACATTACATTTACAAATCATGCATATTTTTTTCAATACGCTTACTATTGTGTACATTACTTAAATATGAATTCTAATTAATGAATGTCGTTTAGAAGTGTTCATTATATATTATGACAGCTGAAAAATGTAAACTCACCGACAAGTGTTCCTCCTCGCTCCCCCGATGTCTGATCTGCACCAAGTCGCCATAAGCAAAGCGTGTTAATGCGTTAGCCGTTGTGTTACCGTCACTTTGAACTTTAACTTCGGTCAATGAAGCTGGGTTCAACATCCATCTTAATAAGAAAGTTCATAGAACTTTTGCGAATATGTGTGACAATATAGCAATGGTGACGACTTCAGATGAAACATTGACAAATCGTTACCATGATAACAGTAAAAATAAATATACAAAAAAATCAACGCTATGCTAATAGTCTAGTAGGAACGGATGTCCACGGTGCATGATTGGAAAGTTTTTTTCTAATATGCTGATGATGTTCTAAACTTTCTTGGGTAAAAGAAAATGTTGATTCCTAAGAAAAAAATGTGTTCCCACGGGGTCTAAATCCAAGATGGCCGCCAAGATGGCCGACCAAAAACCTTGAAAATACCGTTTTTTCGCAAATGACACAAACAACATATATTCTCTTCGATTTCGGCAAGCTTTTTAATTTAAGCAATTAAGAAAATATTATTCTTCTTATTAAACAAATTCATTTTTTGATGAAATATTATACAGTTAATGAAAAAATGACTATATAAATGAAAAACGGTACAAAAAAACATGTTTTTTTGCTTATGACATGTTTAAATTTGTAACCAAAAAGCAGTTTAGATACAATAATCATCTTAACTACATTTATGCACACCTATGGGACCAAGGAATATAATAATATCATATTTCATGTGGATATTACCAGTAAAATTGATATATAAAACAAGAAAAGTGGGTGGGGTAAATGACAAATATGAAGAAAAACTTCCTTATGTGCATGCTGGTATGTTTTGAGATATACTTGCCTTGTTATGTTTATGTATGTGGGTCTTATTTGACACTTATAAGTGCATGATTATTGTTTTTAAACATAAAAACATTTCTCTTACTAAAAATACTAAATAAAAAAGACAAAAAGATCATGTATCAACAAAGGGCAGTAAAATTTCTCACATTGAGCACTAGTAGAAACGTGGGCTCAATGTGCATGATTGGAAAGTTTAAATTAAATATGTGGATGATGTTCTACATTGTCTTGGGTATAAGAAAACCTTTGTTCCCACGAAAACTTTTGTTCCCATGGGGACTTAATCCAATATATATTCGCCAAGATGGCCGCCCAAAAACCTAGAAAACACCGTGTTTTCACAAATAGCACAAACAGCATGTAATTTTCACGATTTTGGTCAGGGTTTTTAAAATTTAAGCAATTGATAACATATTAGATTTATGAAATAAATAAGTTTTTTTGTGTGAAATTTAATACATTTAATGAAAAACATTATTATATTCACGAACGATCCTTACAAAAAAACTAGTTGTGTTTGGTTTAAGACATGTTTTAATTTGTACCGAAAAAGCAGTTTATATGTAATTATAAATGGAAACTACATTTATACACATACACGAGATTTATTAATATTATGATATATTATTTAATTCGAATATGATCCATAAGTGTGATAATATATGACAAATTAAATGGTTGGGGTAAATAAAAAATATGAAGAAAAAATTACAAATGTACATGTTGACATATTTTAGATATACTAACCATTTTAAAATTGTTGTGTCCATCTATACGGATTTGTTTTGATATTGATAAGTTAATATATGCGTGTTTCAGTGCATGTAAAAAGGGTAATGATACATTTAACTAAAAAGGGTAATGATACATTTAACTAACACAGAACAGTATTTTAAATGTAAAAAAGGAAAAAAAGAGCATATGTGCACAGAGGTAACGCATTAAAATCTCTCACATTGAGCAAACAACACACACTGCTGTTAGTAATCACTTATTACATATTGTCAAAACAAAGCATACTTATTTTGAAACAAACAGTGTCATTGTTATACAAAACACTACTTATGATGTGTTTTTGTTGATATTTGTTTTGGTGGGGGGGGGAGTACCATTCCTGTTTTCCAAAACAGATACGCTGGATAATACACACTTGTCAGACAGCTCTTAGCCTTTATAAATTATGAAATTTCTTTAACGTTTTTGTACTTGTACTTTCCTTTTTCTATTTGTCAATAAGCAACTAATTGCATTCGATCAATGTTAGTAGATTACATGTAAATGAGCTGGTCAACCAGAACAGTGTGTGCGTGTGTGTGTGTGTGTGTATTTCGAATTCAGGTCCTCCCGCGTGTACATTATGTGTGGACCCAGAGTTGGTTTGATCACTTCTACCAAATAGACTCACTTGATTTTTCTTAACAAATCAAATGGAAAACCATTTATAAATTAAAACAGCCATACAAAGCAAGAGTTGAATGTAAAACTAATGTGTTTCTCGTGTGTAGAAATATTGAGCAGAAACACAAGTTGTACACGCAACTTCAAAACGAACATCATAATTATGCTCAGCAATCTGTTAACACAGTGTCAGTGTCTTTTCATTTGAATGTTATAAACAGCACTAAACTATGTTTAAAATTTCATTAAAATTGTAAGACGTAAACATCGATGTTTGTTTTCATTAATACATTGGACCTTTTTTATGCGGACAGTAATTGTTATTGTTTTGTTTAGACGGCACTCTGCCATGAGCCTTATTTAACTTAACAAAATTCGTTTTCTTATGGAATTGTATGCAATATAATTAAATAACTGTTTAAATCAATGCTTTTCCCATGTTTCTTTAAACATTTGTTTTTAAAGAATTTCGGAGTTGTTACTTTTTTCTCTGATTGTCTGTTTACTTAATGTTCTTTACAATTAATAATCGTTGACATAATCGATAATGTTGTTTACTTAATTTTTGTGTCATTTTTTTTGTTCATAACATTTAGAAATGTTCGCACTGTATATTTAATGTATTTAATGTAAAAATCACACAACACAGATTGTCATACCATAGGAATGGGGTTATTACGATTTCAATTAGACTATGCATGTATTGTGTGTATGGTGCCATTAAAATGTACTATTTTCTAAAATGTCATGTACAATTTACATAAATATACTTTGTCTTAAAACAAAATATTTTTTATAAAATCCTGTGTGAACTGATTTAAGTAAATGCTAATAAACAACTGAGCCATTTTTTATGTAAAAAAGTGTTTTGTATATAGTATATCAAGTTACATTAGTATATCAAGTTAAATATTTTTCTTTGTCTTAAATCAAAAAATAAATTATTACCCGGGTTTCGCGCACGAGTATATTGTGGTATATACGGGTATATTGTTAGCTAATTTAAGAAAACATACATAACATACTGAGCCATTTCTTATTTTAAGAAGTTTTTTGTAAACAACACTTTTTAGAACATTCGCTCTATGTCCGGTATTGTTAAAGGAGTTAACATATTGGGCTGCAGGGGTTATCCACTGTCTTAACGTAGCCACACACTTCGCATAGGTTTGTTTCATACATACATTGCAGCATTAGAATAACTGCATATGAATGCTTCGTGCGCGAAACCAGGGTATCGTGCCACAATGTTCAAAGCATCTTTTTATCGTTACTTATGCTATGAACATCAAGCACATGGAAATCTTTCCTTTTTACACACAAATGCTCATCTTCCACAGGGGCGATTATAGGTATAAATGGTCCGTCAAAGGCTCCAATGACGTTTCGAAAACCATGATGTTGTTAAATATTTGTTTAATTTCTGTCTGCGGCGCTCATGTTGTAGGCAATAGAGGCAATATCTAGAAAGTGATTATGATTATGATTATGTTTAATAGGTTGTTTTAATGTTATGAAATGGAACAACTAAACAACTCGCAATTGTTTTTTAATGTTATTAAATGGAACAATTAAACAACTCGTAATTGAGTAAGTGGAAATTAACAGTTGAAACCACGTTGCAAAACAATTTAAGCATATAATGCAAACGTCATTCCATCAATCAATCAATCAATCAATAAAGAGCATTGTTAAAGGATATTAACCATATATTTTGTGCGCAAAAAGTTTTTTTTTTCTTTCTATTTTTCGGGTAGATTTACCCTATAATTCGTGTACATGAATGCAGAGAACTTGTGATATCTAAAGCCTATTGTTGAAAAATTGTTGATGATAATGAGAGGTCACAATTTTCTCCGCCTATGTATTTAGCATTATTTTGATCTTCTTGTACGCCGACACAGATGCGACAAGTGCATGTTTTTTTTCATTTACCATTTACGTTATGAGCATTCTTATGTATATCGTTCTAACGACTTTTTAAGTCGTTGCATCAAGGTATCTAGTTCGCAAGAATCATTGAGTAAGTCGTAGGAACGACATAACTAGCTCGTCGTAAAGGCATAACATGTCGTTGGAACGGGACAATTTAACGTATGAGTAATAGCAACTGATACAAGCAAAACTGTCATGACTCCGTTTGCTATAAATGGGACCGATGCATGCATTTGCATGCTTTTCAAACTGCGTGTATTCTGATTTGTTGATTCTTTTGATACTACGAATTAGTTATCTCAATCATACTTGTAAGATAAAACTTATATTATTCACACACTTATTAAGTCATCCCATGAGTCAGCTATGTCGTTACCACTACTAAGGTACTCGTTCCCACGAATTAATACGTCGTTCCCTTGGGTTAGTTATCTCGTTCTCGCGACTTATTATTACTGCTCATTTATTTTATTATTTCGTTTATTGAAGCATTTGGCAAAATATATTGCTAATCCGAAAGGCAATGATCTGTAAAATATTGTTCCATATCTCAATATGTTGTTTGTGAAGAAAAACAACTTACACAATTTGCATCGCTTTGCGAGTGTAACATTGACACGTAGTTCAAACATATGATTTCTCAATCAAACGCCTGAGAAAGCTAGACTCTGCGTCATAAGAATTCGCTGAATCCATTATTAATACCAATTGAACAGGTTTTATTGAATGTACTTGAATATGATTATGGTGTGTATTACATGCAATTTAAAGAACACCCGTTTGCACAAAGAAGCCATGGTGTAACGTTATATATATATATTTATATATATATATATATATATTACAACTTAAGTTTAAATCGTTCAAGGCAGTATTGGCAAAAAAAAAACTGTGTTATTATTACATGAATGCCAAAAACCTTCTTGGCTCAATCAAGCGATTTAAAAACACACACACACACGCCAACATGGTAGTGAAAATCATGTCAGCATACTACGTAGAAACGGTGATCTAAAACATGTCAATTTACTATAGTTAAATTGTGCATGGAGCCACCTCCACCTCTATAGCATGTGCTCGTCTTTTGGAAAAATACAAAATATGTAGTAGATCGACCAAAAACCACATTGGTTTTTTAGTTGCTACATACAAGTTGTATATATTGAAAGCAACTGTGCAATGTTATTTCTGATATAATTGGTGGGTTGCAATTTCATATTTCTGTGCATTTAAAGGATTGATGAAAATTCGCTGAAACGCACAACATGACCCGATTTTTAAAACTCTACTCATCTTATTGATTTCTGCAACATTCGTTAATGCATCACCAAAAAGAGGTGGCGCCTGTGATCAATGGCTTTGTAAGTGATTCAAATTAGTTTATGCACACCATTGTGGTGTATGATCAGCTGCGCTGTTTATGGTTGTTCATAAATTAAACGGCCAGTTAAGATAATTTTTTGTTATTTTAAGACCCTAACAAAATTAATTGAAGAAACAATGTTGTTATCAAACATTTTCAAATTATAAGAGCAAACAAATTTGCTAACAATTAATATATATTAAAGGGTTCAAGGGTTAACAATTAGTCATATAAATAGCTTGGTCCAAAAATCAACGGTTGTCAGCTCAAATTGCCGTAAAGGTTTGTACAACCAGGTCATGCACTGGAACAGAGTCACGCATGTTATGGTCTCGTCACAATCTCCCTGTCCTGTGTCACATAGGGACATGGAAATGGTACTGGTTAAATTGGAAAAATAAGCATTGTTTTAATTTAGCTGGAATATTTGTTATCGTTACTTTTTCGCCGAAAACTGCATAACAATAATATATAAATGCACAACACAACTTTTTGACACTTGGGTAGAAGTGAATTTATTTATGCTGGTATATACATACATACTTTGATTCGGTTTTTGTATTTTTGAGTTTTTTTTCACAAAAGTGTATTATGAAATGTATGAAATGTTTGAGTAAACGATGTTAGCACTTAACCCTCTCCCCCTTTTTACTTCTGTCTGTGTTTCAACGTGAGAGATGTTAATACGTTCCCTCTGTTCACATATAATTTGTTTTTCCATATTTCTACATAAACTATTCTGTAATGATTTTGTGTAATATTAATTTTAATTACATACACTATACATGCATTCATCATTGTAAAAAATCCACATACATGAACACAACAAATTTAAAAAGGTTGGTATAACTAAAATATATCAACATATAGATTGGGTATTTTGTCTTCATATTTTTTTACCCCACCCATTTTATTTGTCTTATATACCACAACTATGGATCATATTCACATTAAGTAATATATCATACTGTTCATAAATCTTGTTGTTGTGTATAAATGTAGTTTCCACTTATAATTCCATCTAAACTGCTTTTTTGGTACAAATTTAAACATGCCTTAAGCCAAACTTAACTAGTTTTTTGTAAAGATCGTTCGTGTATTTAATAATGTTTTTCATTAAATGTATTCAATTTCACACACAAAAAACGTATTTGTTTTATTAAATTTATATGTTATAAATGGCTTAAATTTAAAAAACCTGACCAAACTCGTGGACATTACATGTTGTTTGTGTTATTTGTGAAAACACGGTATTTTTTAGGTTTTTGGGCGGCCATCTTGGATTAAGGCCCCATGCGAACAAAAGTTTTTGTGGGAACAAAGGTTTTCTTATACACAAGACAATGTAAAACATCATCAACATATTTAATTAGGACCTTCCAATCATTCATCTTGTGCTTACGTTTTTACAAGTGCTTAATACGAGAGATTTAAGTGCCCTTTGTTGATAGATGATCTTTTTTTTCTTGATTGTTTACTATTATCTGTAAGAGAAATGTATTTTATGTTGAAAACATTAATCATGCACTTATAAGTATCAAATAAGACCCACTTACATAAACATAACAAGTTAAAAAAGGCTAGTATAGCTCAAAATATACCAGCATGCACATTAGGCAGTTTTCTTCATATTTGTCAGTTACCCCACCCACTTTTCTTGTCTTATATATCACAATTATTGGAAATATCCACATGAAATATTATATAATTATATTTCTAAGTGTCATATGTGTGCATACATGTAGTTAGGATGATAATTGTATATAAACTGCTTTTCAGGTACAAATTGAAACATGTTATAGGCCAAAACACATGTTTTTTTATACCTTTTTTCATATATAAAGTCATTTGTTTCATAAACTGTATAATATTTCATCAAAAATGAATTTGTTTAATAAGAATAATATATTCTAAATTGCTTTAATAGAAAAGATTACCGAAATTGAAGAAATTATATGTTGTTTGTGTCATTTTCGAAAAAACGGTATTTTCAAGGTTTTTGATCGGCCATCTTGGCGGCCATTTTGGATTAAGATCCCGTGGGAACACTTTTTTTCTTGGGAGCAAACATTTTCGTTCACCCTAGAGAATTAAGAACATCATCAGCATATTAGAAAAAAACTTCTAATCATGCACCGTGGACCTCCGTTCCTACTAGACTGTAAGTACTGTCATAACAAACTTCTACTTTAACTCAAACTGCAATAAATTCTACTACAAAAACAAGAATAACAACAGCAGCTTTAAACTACAACGTCTACGTAGATATGTTCTTCATCAAATTAAACACTACCTAAATCGCGCGATGCTTGTTTTAGCGTATTAATTGGTCTTAAGCCGAAGAGGATGATGCATTCAAATTATAACGTTATTTGATAAATGTGCTAGTAAAACGTATTTGATTTATAAATATCTTCAAAGTGCACTATAAGTTCGTAGGAAATAAGACAATTATTCAGTACAAAGTTGTGTATACTAATATACTTAGAGCGAAATGTTTTATCTTAAATCCAGTGAATATTTGCACGGAAACGTACAATATCATTTCGACATCAAATGAATGACAAATTATTCGTTTTAAAAAAACTGTATACTTAACAATACACGTTAACAGTTTTCTTATTGTCCGCATTTGTTTGAAACAAATGAATAATGTATAAAACTTGTACATTCAAAGAGGAAAGTAATACAATTAAAATATATTTGTAATAACATGTTCAAGGTTGAAGAAACACATTCAAATTATCTATTTTTGGTATAATTGTATTTTTTATTTTATGTTCATTAACGGCACGGGATTTAAAATTATAATTAATAAAAATAGTATCATATACATGTATAATCGGCGATTGTAATAATTTTAATAACAAAAGGTAAAACATGTCCGTACTTAAATATGTACAACATTATTTACATTCTGGTTAGTTCATTTAGGGCTATTTTATTAGCTTAATTCTCTGAATGTTCTGTCTCTTCCGCTGATTTAAGTAGGCATTTGTCAAAACATGTCTATACAAATGGTTACAACAGTGTTGCCCCGAACTGACGTCAAACGTGCGTTATGGTTTTTGTGGAAAACGTGCGTCGGACGTTCGGCTTAGGTGCGATTTTCCTCGATCGCAAGTTCGCCGCTTCAGACATTATCGCCATCACTGATGTTAATGCGGACGACATACAACTACTGTACTTTACTTCAGTTAGTCGCATGTCTTACACAGACACCATACGGCCACCGCATGAGATTGTTGTAGACGCACGTTTACAATAGGTCGACACGATTTCTTTCTAGGTTTAGTTTATAAGTAGAAAAGTAGAAAACTATATTTTTTTATTCATTATTGTCATATTAATTCCTCCAACACCTAAAGAGCGCTAGGATTCTCATTTAAAAGCGGTGATTGGTCGCCGCGGACGTAAAAATACCTGTTTGAGTGCGCCCATTGACTGAATTCGGCTGATAAGACACATTATTACGAAACTCGCACAGTGGCTTATTTATTTAATAATCTGTCATGCTCTTTTTCCCCTGGACTACATCGGTGGACCTATTTAGTGTAAAAATTATTTCAGATTCGTCTGTACATTCTGATGGACCTAGACCGGATGTGCCTTTTTGCCGTTAATTTATTTCCACAAAATGAAATTAATAATTAACTCATTAACAAAAAAAACACGTCATTAAGTTCACAAAATTCACAAATGATTCTTTGCGACTTCAGTAGTTTTGACAAACTTGTTAATACACTGCGTTAACCGTCTGTAATATTTGGTTTATTAGTCAGCAGCGAGACAGGAACTGGTTTATTGATAAAGAAAATGCAGTACAACCTATGTAATGGTTTCCATAGATATGTGGTAGAGTTTGTTACATTAGTAGTTATCACTTAAGTTTTGACAATTCAATTCCGTATTCGGTTGCAATCGGAAAAATGAAATCCGTATTACTTATTCAGCCGCAAACAAGGAAGTGCAATATTGATAAAAAAAAAAGCAAGAATGGTTTAGGACACATATTTCGATATACAATTACATCAAACTTGATTTGTGTTTTGTTCGTGCTTGCAGCTGATTCCAAATCGAATACAAAATATGTAAGTTACCATTTTTAGATGATTTACTGAAAACATATGCAATGACAGCAAGGTTGTACAGGTTCTACAGACGGCGGAGCATAAGGGGCACTTAATGACATGCTTCCAAACGTAGTAAAATCTGTGAGAGAGTCACTATAAAATCTTTGAAACTATTCACAAAGGCTTAATGAATCATGTTTGTATACATCGTCTACACTAATTGACGTGCTGCGATCGTAAGACGCGCTGGCTTCTTTGTATGTAATACACCAGGTCCACACTGCATGTGTGCATATATTTCTGAAACTTAAGCCGGTATTTAATTTTCACCAATGCTTTGCTTCTGCTGGTACGGTATACGATTGCGTAAATGCATGCGTTGCTACCATTAGTATCATGTTTTTAAATACGACCATGTTATTAACACGTAAGTTATAGTATCGACAAATCATTATCGTCACAATCAACAAACATTTTACTGTTGCGATCGTGGTTAACACAGAAGGCCAGATAGACACTCGAATTTACAAACAAAAGCATACATGCGTTTGTTTTGAGATTGATCATCGTAAAGGTCTTTTTTAACTAGATGAATGAATGACTCGATGTATGCAAAATGAATGAATTTATGCATGCAATAATTACTTACTCAATCAATTAATTAATCAATCATTCGATTTATCAATCAATCAAGCAATGACCGTCCTTTAAATGTAATGATGTCTGTTCACTACACGGCCCCAAGCCGCGACACTTGTGCCCTCTCTCCCACAGGACAGGCATTTGACCCTGATTTTTATAACACAAATCAATGAAAGTAATAAGTTATATGGTACACTTTGGTATATGTTAAGTTGTTACTAATGGTTGAACATGCCAATTCATTATTCAGTTTGAAGAAACATGATTATTAATATATAAAAGAGAGTAAAAATGTGTCAGAACGAATATATTGATGCAAACATGAAAATCATTGCGTGAATGGTATGGTATTGTGTGTTACAAGTGAACTTTTTAATCCTATAGTTTGACAAGAATATCAGTGAAACTTATTGATGTTCTTCATTGATGCGCTTTGAGAAATATATGGGTTAATTACGAGCCAATAAATCTTTGAAAGATCAACATTCAGGAACAAAGTATTTTCAAATCAAGAAGTATCCAACAGTTCTAGTTAAAAAAACGTTGAAACGACAAGACATATGCTCTTATATTTCAGTCGGTTTATAAAGTGAATATTTACCCAGTACATACTGCTAAATTTAGAATCGAAATCGAAAAGTTCTTTCGTGGCATCTATTTATTTATCTATATAACAATGTAGCGCACTGTTAATGTTTATTCAAAACAATGTACTATATTATGATTTCAATTGTGATAAATCAAAATCATTGATATTACCAAATAGATCTCAGTAAAGCATTAACAACGTGAGATATTTCCAACACAAACAGGTCTTAATTTTTTTTATCTCACCCTTACTTTTGGTTAAGTCTTCAGACAGGCTGAAAACTAGGCATGTTTACATATCGCATGCTGTTCTTTAACGTTAAATAATTCATTATTTAGGCTGCAATTTGAGTTTAACACGTCACCGTCAATGTGAGCTGTACCGGAAGCAGCTACTAATGTGCCTCTAGTAGACTGGACGGTTTTACCGAGTTGACTCAATATTATTTTCAATTTAAAACACCGGTGCTCACTCGCGATAAATTGGTTCCTTTTTCCTCATTTATCCGCTAAAAGAGAACTGGAGTATAAATGCAAACAAATTAGTAGTAATGTAATAAAATGCTGTTTTGATAATATTAATAAATGTATTATAATTGTATGGGTTTCATGTATGATTGGTGTGACGTTAGTATTCGAAGTTTGAAATACCAGTGTACTGTATTGTGAAAAAAACCTAATTCCAGCGCGAAGAAGAAACACAAACGGTTACGATAATTCATAAAGGAAATGTTTTCGAGTTACTTGACATACAATTTTTACTGATGTATCTTTCGTATCAATATGATACTATTTGATCATTTAGTTACCAAGCAACAGCTGCTTCTCTGATTTGAATAAGGCATGGGGAACTAGTTCCTTATTTCTTTTGAAAAGAATGTTGATTGTTTCTTCTTTTCATAATGACCAAGTTTTCTTTACGTTTACAAACCTAATTCATGACTCGGCTAAAGAATTATTATGGAAACAAATGCTATGAGCGACTTAAAAACAAAAGTGGTAAAATTAAAAATCAACAATGACATTATTTTATTTTGAAGATATAGTACAGATCAAATTCACGAATATCAGTTAATTTGGATGTTGTTCCCGAAAATACAAAAATTCATGTAGATGTCTTGTTGTAAGGAAGGTTACAAAAATAAGGTATTATTATAGATAGAGAGACCGGAATAAACTGCCCATGCATGAACTATTCATTGGTGCGGAAGCAATCCAAACTTTTATTAAATATACGTTCCAAAGCTCTTGGACGTCCTTATTGTAACAAACGATAAATAATCCTCTGAAAAGTGAGCGAATCAGAACTACCTTAAAATAACACACATGATCATTATATTAGAAAACAGGGTAAATAAATGCATTAAGCTCGGTTTCAAAAATGGTGGTCGACCTGCATTGAATGAAAAATGTTTGTCAAATAATTTACTAGTGGAATGTGTGCAAGGATTTAATTATTTAGTTGTTCATTTTTCGTCTAGGCTGTCTCTGTTTAAAATGGCAGAAAGAAACATATCTTGTTAAGCAAAACGTGTTATTATATCTATATTATAACTATATGCCTATTCCATATCATTGTTACTTTAAGGTTGTTGATCACCTCAGATGCCTATTTTATTATATGAATCGGAAATATTGGGTCTACAATCTTTTGAAGTTGTATACAGCGTTCGCACATATGCTTGTAAAAGATTTATGGCAGCACCAATGTACTCATGTAATAATACAATTATAGGTGGTTGTGGTAGATATCCTGTACATATTTATTCATCTATGAGAGTTTTCAAATACTGGTTACAAATACTGGAAACACCATATTCCCGTCATATAAAAATGTTCTATACAATGTTGAAATGCTTTTTTGCCATAAGACACGTAAACTGTGGCACCTCATTACGAAATCACTTGCAATCCATAGGGTTTGGCTATGTGTGGGTACAACAAGCTGTTGTGAATATTCCAGTCTTTTTGCTAAATTATGCTCAACGATTAAAATATATTTTTGTACAGCAGTGGATAGAAACGTGTAATAGTTCTTCACAACTAAAAAGTACAATGGATTTAAAAGTAACTTGAATTTAAGTTATATTTAAATATTTTAACAATTCGTAAATTTCGAAACGCATATGAATGTTTTCGAATATCTTCCGATACGCTCATGATTGAAACGGGCCGCTATTTGAATAGCGACAGGGCATTGCATTGCATATCGACATTGCAAAAGTGATATTGATAATGAATTTCATTTTCTTCTTATATGAACAACATACTTAGATATTCGTGAAATGTATATACCCAGCAAGTACTATACACCCGCTACTACAACTTAATTAAATAAAATCTAAAATCTTAAAAAAAGTTGCAGGGAAGAAAAGGTGATCAGAATTATTGCTATGTTCTTGTATTATGCTATTGAAAGAAGAAATGCGTTACTGAATAGCAGTTTATTATTAATATAGGTGCCTGTATGTGTCTATGTGATGTGATTTGTAGTATGTTTCTATGCGATGTTATTTGTATTATGTTATTTCAGTTAATAACCAATAGCTGTACCATTACCTATGTATGTTTGCGTATATGTGTATTGAAGTGTGTGACAATGCTATGTTATTTGTACTTGCAAGGGCCGGAGGCCACATAGCAATACACAATGCATTGCATGTAATTGAATTGAAATATAATTATGCAACTACAATGAATACTACTAGTAGTACTACTACTATTACTGCTACCATTACCATCTCTATAAAACTACTTCTGTTAATTACCTTTCACCGCTTTTATCGACGGTAAACAGCTCACCATCTGAGTCAATGCCGAACGCTCCTCTGGTCAGTTCCCAAGGCTGTAATCAAGACAACCATATAAATACATAAACAAGTATGCTGCCATCTGTTAAATAGCAAACATACAGTAAAATAATTAACTTACTAGATTCATGTACGTAAAGATGAGCAGTGAATCATAACTTAAATTTCAAGGTATTTGGTTTGTAGTGAAATAATTAATGTTGGAACAGACTTGTGATGAGGGGGTACCCGGAGGAAAGTACGCCTGTCCGGTTAAGTGACCAACAACCAAGTTCACATGCGCCGAGAGCGGCGATTGAACCCGGATAGCCTAGGGAAGGACACTTCTAAAGGTCGATCAATAATCATTCTAGTTATGGTATATATGTTCTTTTACTTTAAAGTGTCCTCTGCTTATTCGTCATATTATTTGTGTTGTTCGATGTATTAGCAAATGTTATGCTGACATTAAAATTGTATATTCCTAATTCATTTACATCTTTCTATTGAAAAGGTTTCATAACTATAAGTCAAACATATCCTCCTTAACTTAATTTGCGTAGACAATATGCAATAATTGCATTGTGCATGGACCGTAAACTGTTTAATGTCACAAACCAATGTATACGTGTCTGTTAATGATATTCGTCATTCTCTTTGCATTTCTTACTATCTTATGTGCTATGTTGATTTAATGCACCTACATAAATAATGATTGATGATAGACTGGGTCGTGTAATATTTCTTAAAAGTCCCAGAAGTCTCCTTATTAGACACAACACATATGAGTGCTCTAAAACGTTACCTAAACGACCATCTTTGTCATATTGAATTATTTTATGATAACGAAAGACATCTTCCTATTTTGTTGAACGTCGGATTTACAGTGGCCGTGTGCTTTAAATGTGAAGAACATCGGCTGTTAAAAGAACGGTGCGGATTCGAATGGTTTGTGTTTATTCATATAACATAATTGATATTGTGAACATTATATAGAACAACCGAAACGTATTGTACATTATGATTGAAAATAATACAAATTAATAAAATAAAAATAAAAAACTATAGAAGACTACATAGCACGTGTATGTTTGTATAGAATTGTTATTCAACAGAAGAAAAGCACACAAATAAACAATATATGTATTATGTACATGTATATAATGGTAATTAAAACACTTGATGTTTAAAAAAAGGTAATTTAACATTAATCAGTAATTATGATTACTTTCTAATATAACAATATGGCGTTTGCATTGTAGCATTTGCATATACAAGCGAATTATGTTATTGTGCTTTTTACACCCTGCAAAATGGTTTCTTCCTGAGATTCATTACAATGATCTGGTGTTATTCTATATGCTTCTCTCTCACAACTTGTAAACATATACGAATTTGGTTGATATTTGCATCGTGCCTCAGAAAATTGTTATAATGTTGTTCTGGTGCAAATTAAGCCAATGAAACTATTTATTTGCTATTAAATCAAATTTAAGTTTATTGCTTTTTAATTTGAATACCGTGTTATGATGTATGTACATGCATGTAAGTGATTTAAAAAGGGCTTAGTGTGAGGATCGACGCGTCGATCAAACGGTTTATAACCTCAATGCTTTGAATTTTCCATTCCAATGTTGTTACCTTTTATAGGTAATAACGCGCTTATCTTTTATAACAGACAAGTGGGCGTTAACACTCAAACTAAATGGTGATAATGTTCCATAACGCCTGCATTGCTGGTCAAGCTAAGAACTCAATATGTTTTTGCGAGTATGTACATTGAAGAAATGTTTTAAAGAAACAATCTATCAAAACGGTGAAGAGTTCTATTTTTGCGCACAAAATTAAATTATCCGTGACAATTAAAGCAACCTGTGCATATGTCCTGATACTTAGTTGTTGTTGTTTTTTCTCATAATTGATTCGCGATTATTACTCTATACTCCACATTCATTAATACCAATGTTGTTAAATTAAGATATGAGGAGTATTGAATTCTTGTCGTCAATGCACGTCTGGTAGTGTATCCGTTATAATGCCCGCGGTTTTTGCGATGTTGTTTGATGTCGGTCATCTCAGTTTTTTTTTCAGTTGGTTACTGTTAGATACGCCACAGGTCGCGTTACCTTTTTTCGTTGAAAGCGTCACTTGTATTTGCAAGAACTAATTATGTCCTGCACTTCATTAAAACTCGAGGGAATTAAGTTTTGTAAATGTTAAGCCTACTTAATATGATTAACGATAGTATGTTACCTTTAATGTATCTTTATTATGTATGTGGTCCACACAGACGATTCCAATTGTTGGACAATATTCAACATGAACATCTTTATGAAAAATTTCGTTGAAAACAGATAAAGCGTCTCCGACAAGTTGTGTCACTCCATCGTTGGTTCCGCCAGTCACCATACATGTTCCTAGGAAAATAAAAGTCAAATGTAAAACATTTCATTAAGAACTGAGGTATGGTATTTGCAATCAACATTAAAATAAGTATTTCACTCGGTTGACATTTAACAAACGACTATTATTACAATTCTCTGTATCTTCGTAAGCATTTTGTTTCTATCTTGGATGCGTTTGATTTAAAGACATTCATTAGTCAGATAATACGTCACTAAAAATTACTTTCAGTGTATTGACATCCCAGAAAACATACATTAAAAGTGTCGTTCTTGTTTGTTTTTTTCAAAATTAAGGGATAACAAATTAATCTTTAATTAGTATTATTACATGAAAACTGAGTTTCTTTTTAATAAATTGTCCGTAATTTGTGAATTACAAAAAGTTGTCACTGAGGAATATATATATCTCCCAATAAACAATATATATATCACATCACACGCAAGAAGTTATAAAAGTACAAAAAATGAAAAAAGTACCACAAACATATCGGTCGAAAGTATTACACAAGTAAGTAGCAATATACAGAATTATAAACAATTCGACAAATATATCGTAGCATAAAAAGGAATTGTAAGCCTACAATTTTAATAATTTATGTTAAAAAACTGTTGCAAATTGTTCTTAAAGTTTATATTTGATCCTTATTAAAAGCAATTGTGTCCTTTGTATTACAATGATTAATACTGGGTATGCTGTTCTTATACTTATTTCTAAAAAAATAAAACAAACTTCAAAATATCTGCACAATACAAAAATGTTTACATAGAACACGACTTACCAGTGGAGGACAGAATCGCAATCGCAAAACTTAAGACTATGTTAAATGTTATTAGGGGTGATAAAGTTTTTGTCTAGGGAGATCGTTTAGTCCAAAAATCTGACGCGTGTGCTACCCAAAGCAGAAACGAATGGCAGGAAGTTAACCACTCTCATAGGACGCGTCCGCAAACTATGAGCGCCAGATTAGAAAGACAAGAGAGTCGACATCAAACCACGACCGGTGGACACATCAAACCACGACCGGTGGACACCGCACAAACGAAAACTACACACATTAGCGCGATCCGCAGCCACCACGTAACCGACACAGTACGTGTCCTTGGAATACACAGACCGGAAAAAACCATCTCCTGGAGCACCAGGACGACGGAAGTCGTAACTACAGAAACCGTTACCAACCCCTTTACCGTAACAACTACAACCAGAATTAGGTGTCATGCGGGTTTTGGAACCCGAACGGATTCAGTGGGAATGAAACAACCGATAACTACCAAATTCGTAAAAGCTGTATATCACACCTAAACCTTGATATAATTGGTATAGCAGAAACACATTTAAAAAATGAAAAAAAATTAAATATTGACAGATATACGTAGTACGGGCAAAATAAAAAACATTTGAATAGACGCGCCCCGAAGGGAAGTGTGGGAGTAGGTGTGCTAGTACGAAACAACCTACTTAATTCATTTACCGTTAACAGATTGAGTGATGATAACGAGGGTATTTTATGGCTCGCACTTACTCATAAAACCACAAACGAGCAGCTTAAGTTATGTGTGTGTTACCTGCCGCCTTCAAACTCTAAGCGATGTTTGGATATAAACGAGTTTCTTGATTCGTTACTAGAAAATATATACGTTTATCAACATAACTCGATCAATTATCAATATTTTCGGTGATTTCAATATACGTTTTGGAACGAGTGAGGACTGTATCGCTGGTGTAGACAAACTACCATAAAGACAGATCATTGACTTTCAAACATCAACGTATTGTGAAGCATTCATTTACTTTCTCCTTAGTGCAAAACTGTGCATCCTAAACGGTAGAAACTGTATAAATAATGACTACACAAGCATCTCGACTAAAGGTTGTTCCGTTGGTGACTACTGCTTGGTACCATATGAGCATTTACACCGATTCAGGGACTTTAAAGTTATAAGAGCGACATAGTTAATACAGGAAAGTCTCGACATAAGCACACTCCTACAGTGGTCAATAACTTTCACAACCGCGGAGAAAAACACCCCTAGTAAAATATCGAAAGGAACATATAACCCAATGCACCAAACATTAAATAGGACCGACGAAATATACCAGAGGAATTTATGAATAACGCCGTTATATATGACCATTGAGAAAAAAATCACTGAATTAGAAGCCAACCAAAATAGACAGGAATTGATTGACATGTCTTACAATGAGTTTTTGAGTATTTTGGTTGTGGAAATGAATACTCGTTTAAACCCAAGAGAGGTTACTAGTTGTAATTCAAACGAAAAAAGGGGACGAGTTAGCAAACCTTGGTGGCACAATGAATTGACGTCGGAGTGGTCCGATTTTCGCATAAGTGAAAAAATGTGGCTTAAATGCGAAAATAATTCTCAAAGACAAAGACTTAAAGCAGCATACGTTCAGACACGTTAACAGTTTGACAAATCGGCACAGAGACGAAAACGAAACTATTGGTACGCATGAACAACAAAACTTGCTTAAAGCATGTAACAACACAACCAGACACGATTTCTGGAAAGAAAAAGGAAATATTGGCATAGGAAAAGAGCGAAACAAATTAATTCCAATGGAAGTTACATTGTATTCTTGGGGATGGTACAATATCAACCTTACCACAACAGTTGCTTGATAAATGGAAAAAGTCGTTTGAAACACTTAATAACATACCGAGGACAGAAACGTATAGCAAATTCGAAGCTAGATCACCATTGGCTGTTGGGCAACATACACTAAATAACGGTATAGACATATTGGAGATTTTTAAAGCAGTTAAATCACTAAATAAAAACAAAGCCCCGGATATGACGGAATACCAGCGGAAACTTTAAATAATAAGCTCTCGATATACTTTTAACACAGTCGTTTCAATGTTTGTTTTGACACCGCCAGTGTATCTTTAACATTGCAATACGGACTTATTACCCCAATTCTTAAATGTAGTAATTCCGACAAAAGAGATCCAAATAATAACAGAGGAATAACGGTAACATCAGCTATATATAAGCGTATTGTTCTGTGCTTAACAATAGACTTACAAAGTGGGTAGAAACTAATAATATTCTATCCGACACTCAAAACGGATTTCGCCCACAAAGAAGTACCATCGATCAGCTGTCCTTTCTTACAAATATTGTTGATGCGCGAAAGAAAAGCAAGAAAGATACTTTTGTCGCATACGTGGACTTTTCTAAAGCCTATGCCCGAATCAATCGACATAAATTATGGTCCAAGCTAGAAAATAATTACGGTTAACCGGTAAATTCTTAAATGCTCTGAAATCCCTTTACGCATCCGTTAAATGTGCTGTGCGGGTATTTTATTACACTTCGGAACGGTTTGACGTACAATCGGGATTAAAACAAGGCTGTTTGGTCTCAACGACTTTGTTTAACCTCTTTCTCAACGACATAAGCGAGCTATTCGAGCAATTAAACATGGGCGTGAAAATTAACGGCAAAATTATAAGTCACTTGTTTTACGCAGACGATTAAGTTTTAATCACAGAGAATGAGGAAGATCTCCAACACCTATTAAATGTATTATCACAGTGGTGCGATATAAATAAGATGAAAATTAATACTGATAAATCGAAGATAATGCATTTTCGAACCCCTTCCAAACAAAAAACGAAGTTTAATTTCAAGTGCAATGATGACTTTATAAAATGCGTTGAAAGCTACCGTTATCTTGGCTTAATGTCAACTGACCCTTTGGACTATAACGTGACGGCAAAACATGTAGCGCAGTCAGCTTCACGAGCCCTTGGTCTTATCATCGCAAAGTTTAAAGCATTGGGCGGGATGCCATATGAAGTTTTCTCAAAACTCTAACAGGCATGTGTCTGGCCTACCATAAGTTACGGAGGCGCAATATGGGGGACCAGAGAGTTCTGGTGCATTAATGCAGTCCATTATAGAGCTGCCCGCTTCTTTCTGGGGGTCGGGAAGTACATGCCAAATGCCGCTGTGAACGGGGACATTGGATGGACGCCACCAATAGTAAAACAGTGGAAAGCCTTTAGCAATCATTGGATTAAACTCTCAAATATTGACACCAATCAGGCCTTTTTCTGCCTATCTCACGGGTCCGATAGTCGGACCCATTCCTCATGCCAAATATGCATATTTTTTTCCCCAATTCTTAAAAAAAATCCCCTAAAAAAAATATTTTTTTTTAAAAAAGAAGTGTCTTATGACTTATGATTATTAAACTCTATATCTCAATTTTATTTTTTAAACAACCTACAAAATATATAACCATAATTTATATGATTTTTTATCCAAAATGGCTGGAAAACCCCCTGCCCAAATAATGCTTTTGTCGATGAAAATTCTTCCCAATTTGGAAGATTTCGCGACTCGAAAATTCCCCATTTTGCTAGGTACTTTTTCCCCAAATAGACAGAAAAAGGCCTGACAATATACTTAACAATTTTATGTTAAGAGCTATTTCTTCTCACAACAAATGCTGGCCACATTTTGTTAAAATTACCCTTAAATCGTTTACTGAACATGATTTAAACATAAATGACCTATGTCAGTTAATCACAATTAACACAAATAATTGATTTGTTCCAATCAAATATGTCAAATAAGATAAATCAGACATGGTTAAATCAAATAAATTCAGCTACTGGTAACGGTTACAGTACAGGTGGAAATAAAGTACGCCTTTATAAGACTTTTAAAAGTACATTTAAAGCTGAACCTTATATTAAGAATAGAGCTATAACAAGAAATGAAAGGAGTGCTTTAGCCAAGTTCAGGTGCGGTATAGCACCCTTAAAAATTGAAACTGGTCGTTACAAAGGAATTGTTTTAGAGCAACAAACTTGTTTTACTGTAAAACTATGGTGGAAGACGAAACTCATGTTTTACTCCAATGCCCATTGTACAATACCTTGAGAAATGAAATTGTGTTAAAAGCGACATCCATCAATAGTGATTTCAATTCATTTGCAGTGCCTGATAAGATTTCATTCATACTCTCCGATGAAAAAATGTTCAAATATAGTGCCAAAACCTGTCATGAAATACTAAGATTAATACATAACTACATGTATAAATAATGTATATTAAATTTTATTATTATGTTGTTGTTCATATTATATACTCATGTGTATAGATATATTTGTGTATATGCTGTACATACAAACTTAGATAAATATTTTATTTATTATTTTACCTATCCTTTTATTGTTAAGTAATATCGTCTTATATGACGTAGGTTCATACATTTTATAGTCTCTCGTAACTCTATTAGAGTGGTTTTCATACATGAACTTGTTTTAATTTGCTACATGTCTTATATACCATGAATCTATAAAAGAGAGACTCAAATAAACTTTCTGTCTGTCGGTCTGTCTATAAAACTTTGCCAACAATATGATAAAATTAACAATCTGCGACATTGTTGAATGACCAACTAAAGCGTTGCAGAATCTTATATGTTCATAATCAAAATTTGAAATAAACGGCGAATTCGCAGTTTCTTCGATATACACTTTTACACCATTCGAAAATGTTGAATCACGGGACATTCCCAAAACATATGCACATTCAGTCTACTGACATACTACAAAAACACACATATTCGAGTGTGTTAAACCGCAATTTAACGGCTTGGAAACATTTATACTAGTTAACTCATAGTGAATTGAATGTACATGAAGACATCCTATGCCCGCGGCCTCTAATGATAACCATAGATGTAATGATGTAATGTTGTGAATTCCTATTTTAATTAAATGTGCAAATCACGTATGTGTAGGCGTATGCACGTGAGTGGCTATCCACTGACACCGTGTAACTAAAATAATCTTAATTTGGTTGTTTTATTCTTAATGATTAATTATTATTGAATCTGTTAGTTGTTTGTTCAAGATATATTCAAATAGTGGTAATATGAAATATAGTTATAGCAAGATATTCATGTAGCGTCAATACTTCCATGTAAAGCTTAATGTCCAATAATGAATGTGTGCTTCATCGCTTACGTCCGTTAACTCGGACGGAAGGAATTCATACCAGTGATGGCATTTGGTTATCATATCCGTTTTCGGTTGATCCCGGTTCGATTCCAACCGTTAATTTGGTGGTCAACATGCTAGCCGATTGCGCCATTATTAGAACCAAATATGTGATTTATAAATAATATATTAAAAAATAAGAGTCATATGTATATTGGGGTTATAAATCTAACGTGTAAAACACCGAAATGAACGCGGTGTTTCTTAACGACGTGATATTTTGTTTAAATATAGGAATAATAACCTAATAAAATGTCTCAGGCGCCCAAAATGTGCCAGGGTCTCTTTGAACGTTAACCACATAAAGTCGGTGTATGTTCGCAATTGTACCAAAAAAAATCGATGTTTAGATAAGAACGAAAGAAAATGAAAATATAATATATTATAAATTATTATATTGTTGAGGTAATTATAACAAAACAAAAAAACAGCGACGTTCAAAAAATATAGAATACACTAAGACGGCCATTTTATAGGTAAACTCCGTTTATTGTTTTCGCGCGATTTACTAAATAAACGTCATTTTTTCTATTATTTTCAATTTTTGGTCTTTATCATTCTGAAAAATTATTAGATTGTTTATTTTATGGATTTATATCATAGTCGACATTACACTTAGCATTGGCTTGTAGATGTGAAACTCTACCTACACAATAAAACGTCAACAAATATGAAAACAATCGTGAAATAGCATTAATGTCTATAACTCAATAATAATATAAGCCACTAAGATCTTTTAAGTCTTTAACATATTGCAAGACTATTAGAGTACTTATTTTATGGATGTATATCATAATCGATATTACACTCAGCCTTGGCTTGCAGATGTACAACTCTACCTTCACAATAAAACGTCAACAAATAAGAATAACACACCATGTAAATAAAGTACTTTAAAGCATAGAAGGCAAGCTTGAACTAGATGGCCATTACTCGGTTATAATAATTTGAGCCGCAAAGCGTTAGTAAATCGGCAATCGCAGAGCCGAAAAAAAACGTAATACTACAGATGCGCGTTGCCGCATACACATGAAACCACGCGTAAATGCCGTTAATTTATCGCATGCTTGGTAACGAATTAATGCCAACAATATGGCCCAGTTGTAACGCATAAACAATATAAATATAAACGATACACTGTTAATTTATATCGAACATACACTATAAAATGATGTAAGATACAAAAATAGTGTTTCTCTGAGGTCGTACGTGTGTCTGTTTGTCCGGTAGCCTATATTTTCCTGATCTACTCATGATGTATATTTCTTTTAACCAGAAAATCAAATAATTTATTAACCGACAAATAAAAGAATCGGTAGTAAATGCTATTGTTTTTCAATGTAATAAAATTGTAAGACGTTTTGCCCCGTAAACGTCCAGATGCTGCATACTAGTATGCTTTGACATCTCAGACATCTGATACGTAACAAAGCTGAACCGTTATACATGTATCGTTTCCAAATGTACAGTCAACGGCAATATGCAAACGCAGATACCGAGAGAATATTTTATAATGATCCTTTTTTGGTATTGTGGGTACAGTTTATTGATTTACATGTTCCTTTGGGTACGTTAACATTATTCGTGCATTTCGATCAACATGCGTTCCTTAAACAAAATATAGAGTGTATGCCAACATTGTATTTGCTCCTTCTCAATGATTATAAACGAAACAAATTAGTAAATGAATACAAATAAGAAAAGCTTTAACTCTATTAAAGAGATAGTGGGTGATATCAATTATAATAGTAATGTTAAATATAGTTCATAACGACAAACTTGCAACTTATGTTATACTGATACCGACACATTAATTGTAAGTGTTTGATAAAATACTGAGTGCATGTTATAAATAAATCCTCACATATTATTTGGTTTGTACCGATGTGAATGTATTTAACATGATTTTGACTAGCACAAAATACAGTTTATATCATTTTAAATCTTGAAATTAAATGTTTTTATGATGGAATGGAAAGTATATTCTCTATTATTATCTACGAGGCAAACATCAAAATGCAGCTTAAGTTTTCACAACACACAACAACAACAAAACAACTTTATTTCCGCAATATAGCTTACAATAAAGCTTCTAGCCTATACACGTGCATATAAAATACACATCAATGTTACAACGGTCGACACTATAGCTTGTTTTGAAAACAGAATTTGCTTTAACAACAAAAATGTCTTTTTTCCAAAACATTCGAAAGCTTAATATTAGAAGTGCAAAGAAAGTGACCGCTTTGTGTAACGAAGAAATTTATGTAAACACTAGATAAAAAAGATTACGAAGCTTTAAGAAAATTGAATTTGAAAATATTTTCAAACCAACATGTTATAAGTACGCGTAGACTTATATTGCAAATTCGGGTATCAGTATCAAAATTCAACGTATATGTACAAGTATCAATTATTAAGTCGATATCTTACTTTGAACGATTTAGAACGTTGTTTACATACATTACCGAAAAACAAAACAATTAAATGCAGATTATCGGTGACTCAACATATATTGTTCTGTTGTCTACGTATGGCTATGTTGTTAACATGGTAGCAAGATCTGCGGACAGAAGTATCCCACGGAATACCGTTAGGGCAATCGTGGTTACACATTACAATCCAGAGGGCGACAATGCGCGAGTGCGAGAATACGATGAAGACAGTGCGACAATACGACGGCGGCAGTGCGATAAATCGATGGCGACAATGCGATAATACGATGACGAAAATGCGAGAGTGCGAGAATACGATGTCGCCATTATACTATCGAATTGTCGCCATGGTACTATCGCGTTGTCGCATTGTCGTCATCGTATTCTCGCACTCTCGCATTGTCGCCATCGTATTATCGCATTGTCGCCATCGTACTATCGCACTGTCGCCATCGTATAGTCGCAATGTCGTCATCGTATTCTCGCACTCTCGCATTGTCGCCCTCTGGATTCTAATGTGTAACCACGATGGCCCTTACGGTATTCCGTAGTATCCAGATATTCTACGCATTTTACAATATCGCACGGAAACGCACGTTAGAAAATGTTACATAATCGAAGAGCAAAACCTATTTGAAGCATAAAACGTTTCATCATATTCGGATCATAGGTTGTAAGTGTTTGTGTAGAAATAAATAAGTACCAAACAAGTCCCCATATACGTATACAGCAGAAAATAATTTATTAACGCTAAGTTGCTGCGAAACATACTTTTAAATATGTGATCAAAGGCAACAATTAACTAAACAAATATGATAAGCGAAGGTCCTACGTAAATGCAAATATACGTGCTGAAGATATGCATATACACATTTATACAATTTTGTTGGATCATTAGTGCCTTTGATTTGCTGGGAAACATATGTGTTATTTAAAGACAGTAACTTCATGAAACATTAACTGGAGAGAAACCTTTCTGACAAATTGATTTTCATCTCTTAATCACACTGCAATAAAATATGTCATCACATTTGAACTAATTTATTTTTTATTTTCTGGTCTAAACACTTAGCGCGCTTGTGTGTCGATTAATCGTATCCGCGTGTTCAGGCGCCCTTCAAAACCACATTTCATCTTCACATATTCACAAAAAACTCCTGGTAGCTTGTATTTAAAGCAAAATAAAAATCATCATACATATATAACGTTCAAATGAATCGGAGTCTTACGCGGGTATAAACATTCGAAATGGTGTGGGGGTCGATATTGTATGTCAGATGTGCGCAAAAATGAGTCTAGTGAAATGAAATCCCTGTTAAATAGACAATAATATATACAAACAAAATTTGGGTGGAAAATGATTATCCAGCGAAGCAGGGCTTTTGATTCGCTCAATCAGATCCTAAACCATACCAGATAATCATTGACGCCGTTGGCATATTTACCACATTTATCCCGTCTCATCAAAAATTAAAATACACACAGATACGCAAACATATTTATTAAAAGGAAGTTTTAACGAAATTGAGCTCAAATCGTTTTCCGTCTCTTAGAGAAAGTGTACTGCATGATGAAAAAAACACACTTATAGGCTCCTTAAACTTTTAAAAACATAAACAATTCTAAAATGCATGATTAAAGTTATGAGTTCTCAACATCACACGAAGGAATTGTTTATTGAACAATTAAAATAATTTACAGAGTTCTGCCTGAAAGTGACAAATGATCTTCTGCTGTCAGGAATATTTGCCACACAACATACAATTTATATTCTAGTAGATAAAAATGACGCATACTTGTGTTGGTGCATACTGATATGTATTGTACATATTCCTAAAGTCTTTTTCTTGTGAACATCGTAAACAAAATCGCAATTATCGATTTTCTTTATCCCAGTTACTAATTATAACGTACAAATGAAACGGCATTTTTTCTCCAACGCTCAATACCACAGTCAACCAAATACAATATCAATGAATCAATATATCAATAAATCAATTAATTAATTAATCAATCAATCCATCAATCTATCAAACCATCAATCCATCTCATCACCTTTCAATCACGTAAGCACTCACTGATCGTTTAACTTTTATAAATAAATCATGCGTTCATATTTAATTGCCTTTACTGATTCAAAACAAAGCACTGTTGTAACTACCTAAATATCCATGCGCTCTTCAAAACTTAAAACGTTTACAAATATAACATATACAACCAATTTATCTCGAAACAATGGAAAAAGTTATTTTCTGATCGCTTCAGTACCGACTAAAGGCCCATAAAAGGTGACGATCCGTAATTATTTACCGATTTTTAAATATTTGTTGCTTGTTTTATTTATTAATATATATATATATATATATGTTAATCGACATTACCATAAAAATGAGCAATACAACTCGTTTTGAGCTCAAAATACAGTGTCCTCCAAGTAAATTGTGTTTACAAACAATCAGATTATTTACATCGCTGTTTGCTCGGGAAAGTGAAAGTGACTCAGGTCACCAAAAATATCTCGTTGATTTTCAACGTTTTCCGGTATCACTCACAAAATAGGTCTCTTCTTAATGGTTAAAACGTTTGTAGTGATCTTATAAGTTACTTTCTGCTTGTAAAAAGTTGTTAAAATAGAATTAAAATTGAATTTTCTTTCGGCTATTTTTAGCATACGTCACCGCTTTTGGGCTACACACCACGTTAGTGGCAAAGTTGTAAACATTTCTTCCAATTATGAAACGGGTATATCTTCCATAATTCTTGACAACGTTGCACCTAAGCTGTGTTATTGTCGTTTTTTATGCAAGAGTAATTGAAATCCGGTAAAAATAGACCAGTTTATATGCATAATAATTGGATTTGTCACCTTTAATGGGCCTTTAACACATACAATGTATTACTTTATCTTGTGAGTAGGCTTATTTTACGACGTGTTACATACTAATACAAAAATATTGTTGGTTTACATTTATACAAAGAAATGGCAGCAAAAAAATGAAGTTATACAGATGACCAAGTGATAACATTTCAACTTAACCCCATTCAAGGAGCATACTGATTATCCAATAATATAATTTATACTAGGAATGGGACCGAATATCCGAATATTCGAAAATCGGCCGAATATTCGAATTCAAAATTCATATTCGAATATTCTATTTTAATGCAAAGATAAAATAAATTATAAGTACATGTATAAAGTCGCAGTTTTGGTTTCCATTATAAGTCATTGCTTTGATAACAGCTTCCAACGATGAACGAGATGATAATTTGCAGACGGGATGGTATAAGGAAAGGAACCAATCGTCAATTTACTATCAATTCATAGTAATGCAAACTATTTTCTGAAAATCAGTCGAAAATGAAAGTAAATTTATGTAAAACATATACGTGTATTGATAAACATTTAACAATCTGTGTTTTGACAGGTTTTTAACCTCAGCGGTCAATTGTATAAACTGTGATTAATATTAGCTTTAGTAACTTGGTTATCGCAGCTATTTGCATGGTTATGTTACCGCAATATAAGTGTATTTGTATAAACGATGGTTACTTAGTTGTAACCTAACCATTGAAATTCGTTAACTAACCACAGTAAAATTACCAACAATGCAACCCTGAAAATGACGTCGTTTTCGCGCAATTTGCCATACGAACATTGTCCAATATGGCCGCACTCTGGCACATCAGAAATAAGCGAAAAACGGGCTTAAACTTTTAGTGACCGAGAGGTGGACGTTTTCAAGAATTTAATGAGAGAATATTTTCATAAACTCAAAGCAAACCAAAAGCGGCCACTCGTTACCTAATAAGTAATAAGTCAGAAACTTGGTGAAAGACTTTATTCAAAACCCCATTAAACTTCACAATCAACGATTATTTCGTAAAATATTTCGTAAAATAAAGTTAACCCATACAAAATCAGTATTCATTAAAGCAATAGCCAACATGTGAACGCTAGATGTGGTCTGGTAACATAGGTTTAACAAGATACATAGTTACCAGACCACATCTAGCGTTGAAATTATGGCTATTATATACGGAACACTGATTTTGTATGGGTAAACTTTATTTTACGAAATAATTAACGAAATATTCGTTGATTTTGAGTAATAATGGGGCTTTAGAAGGATCTGTCTGATTATGATGTTTACGCATTGAAGCACAAAACTCATTAATGCATCGTGATGATAAATAAATATTGTGGCTAGTCTTCATTAGCGACACGGTAATTCACATGGACCGAAGAAATGTGCAATGAAGCAATAACACGAAACGAACACATAACTTTTAAAACATGTTGTCACAATATTTATTATCGAATCTCGGGTAAATACAGTTTCATGCTTTTGTACATAACTTCACGAAATTTATGATCGAATCCCGGCTGCATAAAGTTTGAAGCAATTAAAGTGTGCGTTTTGCAACACTGCGTTTTGCAAGATAGAATCTATATTTGAAATATGAAATGAGTAAAACAGACATAAAATATTTTTTGGAACGAAAGCACATGCATTGAATATCACATTAACTGAAGTTTGTATTTAAATAGCTAATATGTATTTAATGGTCATGCCGGTAAGTATATAATATTGGGGACTTAGAATGATAACTTCATTCGTTTCAAATTACCGAATTAATATACGTTTCATCACTAACATTATGCTTCAATTAAGCTTTATTTTATTTAATTCTTACATAGTTGATAAGTCTAGTTATTGTTTTGTTCACTTAGTAGCAATCATGATGATGATGATGATGATTATTATGATGATGATGATGATGATGATGATGATGATGATGATGATGATGATGATGATGATGATGATGATGATGCTGATGATGCTGATGATGATGATGATGATGATGATGATGATGATGATGATGATGATGATGATGATGATGATGATGATGATGATGAATATGATGATGATGATGATGATCATAATGATGATGATAATTATGATGATGATGATGATGGTGATGATGAGGGTCGTGGTGGTGGTTGTGATGATGATGATGATGATGATGATAATGATTATTAGTATTATTATCATTATCATTATTAGTAGTATTATCATTATTATCATTATTTTTATTATTATTATTATTATTATTATAATTATATTAAAATTATTGACATTTACCTGGTAACATCTTTTTGAGGCCTTCTGTGAATGCGTTACGACCGTCTTTATCCAACTCATCCGCACCGTCAGTGACTGACAGCAGAAGCTTTTTATTACGAACCGGCAATAGCTTGTCAATAACGCCTTCCACCACTTGCTGCAGAATACTTTCCGTGTCCCCAGCATCAGCAGGTATCTTGATGTACTGAGAAGCAATTGGAAATAAGGTGTTGGCTTAAGGCTAATATTTATGATTAAATACCAACTATGTTGTATATATTTATATTCCAGTGGGTTTTACAAAGTTTGTTTTGAATAGATTAACATTATTTATGCAAAATAAGCACTGTGGAATTCATACACGTGCTATTATACAAAGAGGAAATATGAAATTAAATGTTAAATAGCATTTTTATCCAAAGAATGGTTTGCTGATCAGAGTGCTCGTTGTAGAAGTGTACGTGTCTTATTATGAGTGAAAACTCACTTGTGCATCGTGGACCCATTCTTTGTCTTTCATAAAACGGATTCTTCCACTTGTATATATTTTCTTATAAAATGCACTGAAAAAGAGAAACATAAAACATTGTAGTTGACATATTATTGTTTGAAAGGAAAATAATCATAGTCCTATCGAAAAAAAATAAAAAAGGCTGTTTGTAAAACATGCATGCCCCCATATGGGCTGTGAGTTGTAGTGGCAGCCATTGTGTGAATACGTTTTTTGTCACTGAACGGTGGTGGTGGTGGTGGGTGGGTGGTGCTGGTGGGGGTGGTGGTGGGTGGTGGTGGTGGTGGTGGTGGTAGGTGGTGGTGGTGGTGGTGGTGGTGGTGGTGGTGGTGGTGGTGGTGGTGGTGGTGTGGTGGTGGTGGTGGTGGTGGTGGTGGTGGTGGTGGTGGTGGTGGTGGTGGTGGTGGTTGGTGGTGGTGGTGGTGGTGGTGGTGGTGGTGGTGGTGGTGTGGGTGTGGTGGTGGTGGTGGTGGTGGTGGTGGTGGTTGGTGGTGGTGAATCAATAGGGGTTTCCTGCAGGTCATGACCAATGTCCCTATAAAGTTTCGTGATCCCAGGCCTAAGCGTTCTTGAGTTATCATTCGGAAACCATTTTACTGCTTCAGGTCACTGTGACCTTGACCTTTGACCTAGTGACATAAAAATCAATAGGGGTCATCTGCCGGTCATGACCTATGTACCTATGAAGTTTCATAATCCCAGGCGTAAGCGTTCTTGAGTTATCATCCGGAAACCATTTTCCTATTTCCAGTCAATGTGACCTTGACATTTGACCTAATGACCTCAAGATCAATAGGGGTCATCTGCCAGTCATGACCAATATCCCTATGAAGTTTCATGGTCCCAGGCGTAAGCGTTCTTGAGTTATCATCCGGAAATCATGTTCCTATTTCCGTCAACCATTTTACTGCTTTAAGTCACTACGACCTTGACCTTTGACCTAGTGATTTGAATATCAATAGGGGTCATCTGCCGGTCATGAGCAATGTCCCTATGAAGTTTTGTGATCCCAGGCGTAAGAGTTCTTGAGTTATCATCCGAAAACCATTTTCCTTTTTCCAGTCACTGTGACCTTGACCTGTGACCTTGACCTTTCACCTACTGACCTCAAAATTAATAGGGGTCATTTACCAGTCATGACCAATGCCCGTTTGAAGTTTCTAGATCCCAGCCGTAAGCGTTCTTGAGTAATCATCCGGAAATCATTTTCCTATTTGCAGTCGACCGTTTTACTGCTTGAGGTCACTGCGACCTTGACCTTTGACCTAGTGACCTGAAAATCAATAGGGGTCATCTGCGAGTCATGATCAATGTTCCAATGAAGTTTCATGATTCAAGGCCTATGCATTCTTGAGTTATCATCCGGAAACCATCTGGTGGACGGACCGACCGACAGACTGACCGACAGACCGACCGACCGACCGACCGACATGAGTAAAGCAATATACCCCCTCTTCTTCGAAGAGGAACCGCATCCGCATAGTATCGTAATGACGCGCATTCATTATGTCAAACTTATTCCGGGAACTCGATCATATTCTTTGTACTTGTTAAATGCATTATTTAAAGCATATCATGTGGATTAGTATATTGATAATAATAAACAGCGCAACTTTATTTGCATATATTATATATGGTAACAAATGTAACAATCAGACGTTTTTATTTAACATAAGTTGGAACAGTGTCGGATTAAGCACCGTGTAGGCTCATAGGCAGTGAAACTTTTGGAGCCCACGCCCCAGGTACCTAGTGTAAGTATATATATGCCAAAACGACATTTTTATAAGATTAATAATATAAGAAAACAATCACTGTATTCTTTTTATTTACGCAATAAACTATTTATCAAGAAATAAGTAATATGAATGTTAAAGTAAAATAATTGGCTTTGGCAAGTCATTAGATGAGGCTAAATAAGAAAGTAAACACATTATTTCGTCATGGTCTCATGGGGCCCCTATAAGTCGCGGTTGCCTACTCTGCCAAATGGGTAATCCGGAACAAAGTGGAAACACATGTTACACTCAGACATTTCTATTGCACATATGTGGTAACACGTGTAACAATCAGACAATCAATTGCACAAACATGTATGTGGAAACAAATTTAACAATCAGACATTTATATTTCATATCTAATTAATTGCAGTTCATTGAGTTGAAGCATAAATTGATGTATTATTATGCGGTCTGGACTTACATAAAGGCTCTCTTATTCTGAGAGTTGTGTACATATCAAACACACAATCACACGAACAATCCCCGGTGAGAGTCTTCACATTTTAGTGAATGTTGTGTCCGATACTTTTCTAAAACGTACTTATTTAATGTATTAAAGCTGACTCTTTATGCTGCCCCAAACTCTTATTTTAATACGGAATAATTATGTATTTTTTTATATATTTTTTTAATTTAATATTTTCTATTTATTTAACAATGAAATATCTAAAAATTAATAGTGAATTAAATCTTCATACTTTCGCTACTGTTTTTTTTTTAAGTCGCTCATCTAATAGTTCACGTATGAGCTATAAAATCGTAAAATTCCGCATTTTGTCAAGTTCTCTCAATCTCGAAAAACTTAAATGTCCGCGTTAATTTGACATAACATCACTGGCTTAGTAAGAATTGCCTTTGTTTGTTTTTTTTAAAAACAAATAGGATTTTTGAAATGTTGGGAAACTGGAATGCACCTTCTCTTTTTGTCGATTTTCTTCACTCAGCGTCAAAAAAATCCTAATTCAAATGACAGAATTAGAAATGTTAAACATGTCCAAGTATTCGTTTATCGGATAGTCTTGACTAAACGTTGGGGTCAGACACAAAATAAAGAACTTAATCAGAGATACAACACACAAGAACTAACCTAGGGCCTGGCTAGCCAATAAAAACAAATATAAAGCTGGGCTATGCTAGAAGTCTATTACTATTTAGTGACAAATCGTAAAATATATCGCAACCACAGTCACCTTTTATAGTTAGGATTATATTGATTGTATAATTTAATACAAGCATATACATATTTGGGAACACCGATTATGATTATCGTGCCGGATTGATATCAAATAGATTTCTTATGTAAAACGCTCCCAAACGACAGTTTGAAATCATATCCATATCGGGAATCAGACCGTGTAAGATGTTGAAACATGTAGTTGTCAAACTGTGAACAGATTGTAACTGAGCGCAACTCAGCGTATCATAAAGCAAAAGTATCACTTCGTATATAAGCCTGAAATATGAGTAAACAAAAAATAAGTTGCGTGTGGCCACTCGTGGCAGCGGATCCCAAAACAACAAAAAATACCTAAAAAACACAATCGGCGTCAGAAATTATGCTAATATTTACAGAACAGAACAGAAAAGAACATAAAAAATATTGACTATGAGTTGTATATAGAAAAGTGTAAGTCTTAACAATATTACATTACATAGGCCATGTAAAAAGGAAACGGTCATACACAATTAAGTGCATACTTAGGAACGTAATACATGATAGTGAATGAAAACAACAACATAATTACAAATATATATGTGACAGGGTGGCACTCGATTATGATGGTGTTGATATTTATGGAAACTAAATTACATGCGGTAAATGGATTATTCAACTTATAATAATTGTCAGTTATTATGCTTATGGTAATATGGTATGCATATGGATACATGGAAGGGCGGGGGCAGAAGTCCTCATCTAAGGTATTGAACATTAGTTCGTAAACCTGATTTTTAGAGGCCAAATAATAAGGTTTGGCCTCATTTGACTCCGAACCCGCCTCAATCGAACCATCTGCAAGAGCATTGGATTGAATGAAACCGGTTGATACAGAAGTAGGAATACTAGAGTCATACGCTTCTATCATGAGAGGATCGTTTTCCGGCACCATCAAAGATATAGCTGGTGAGTTAGGTCGATCAGTGATCAAGTCAGCAGACTCACTTTTAATGCCAGCGGTAGCTGGTAAAGGATCAGTCGTAATAGGGACAAAGGTTCCCGGCGACTGTTGGATCCGCAAAGTATTGGGATTTGATGGTGTAGCGGCAGCCCGGGTTATACTTCTATGCAATGTGGAAGAGACCCGTGGGGCTGAAAACGTAGCCGAAGTGGTTAGGTTAACCCCTGTACCTGGAGCCTGATATGTATACGAACTAGTGTTTGAATACAAATTAAGCCCAGTGGTTGTAGGAACGGCTGAAGTGTGTGTTGAGGCAAAAATAGAGGCCGACAAACGTGAAAGGGAGTAATGAGATTCCTCAGAGAAGGATCTCCTAGGGGACCGAGGGGTCCGAGAGAGCCTAATAGAGGAAGGTCGATGTCCCTTATTCCTGCGCTGCCGAGACACTGTTCAACGCTGGGAATAATGTTTCCTGATGGAACGTCTCCCAGAGCGCTGGCGTGATCGCTCTTACGAGAAGATCGACGCCGACAAACACTCGGTGAGCGTGAACGACGTCCACTCCGATAATGATGAGGGCTAGTCGAAGTAGACGATAAGTCATACGACGACAAGCCCGAGGTGGAGGAGTAGCCGGAAACATCAGACACTAAGCGTTTACGTCTGTGACTCACAGTAGAAACGCGACTGCGTCTACAGTTGTGGAGCACTGACAAAGTAGTGTCAACATCTACGGTGACCGGAACGGTATGTGGCACGGACCGGTACCCGGTGACCGGACCGGTCATAGAATTACCGGTGACCGGACCGGTCAATGACCGGACCGGTCAATGACCGGTGACCGGTTGACCGGTGACAGGACCGGTCATAGCATGACTGGTGACCGGACCGCTCAATGACCGGTGACCGGTTGACCGGTGACGACACCGGTCATAACATGACCTGTGACCGGACCGGTCAATGTTGACCGGTGACCTGTTGACCGGTGACGACACCGGTCATAACATGACCGGTGACCGGACCGGTCAATTTTGACCGGTGACCGGTGACCGATTGATCGGTGACGACACCGGTCATAACATGACTTAAAAAATGCTCTCCGGTTATGAAAATTGTGTATATAAAAACAAATTAACAATCAAATGAACATTGACCAGGGGGATTCTTAACTTTTGAGTGAATTTTGTTTCAGATTATCTGAGAAAGTTTCATATTTAGTAAAATCAGATTTCACAGACGAAACTTTTCCAAAACCAATAGTTGTGCTATCATTTTTTTGCATAATTACAGTATTGTACGATCATGTTCATATTAAAAACATCAACGGCTATCAGACTGTCCGACGATTTTTAGTACGTCACTTGATTCGTCTTTCTAAAAGTATTTAAGAATAATGATAATCGGAAAAAAACATGCGGCCTTTTTTTGAAAAAGCGCAGGTGGTCATTTATCGTCTGGCATTTTCGGGATCTGTTCAAAAGCATGTATTGGTAATTTTATAAAACATTATATAGGTTTTTTAAAGGCCTATATTGCAGTAAATTAAAATGGAAATATTATCACATATGTTGTATATGAAAATGACGTTACAAACCACTGTTGTTAATTTAGATTCAAAGTTAGCTGGCTCGTAATATATGAAAATTAATACATGCCAAGAAGAAGTTTCGTTTTCAATTCTAACTGTAATGGGCATTAACTGGATAATAAATAGATGTCTAAACCGACAGATATATTACAGCATTTGTCGTGTATCTTCTACGTTTTTCTTTAACTTTAACTAAATGCCCCTACTTGCTTAACAATATTTTTTCTGTAAGATGATTTTTTAAAGAGTTATTGGCTCAATTTCTTGTTTCATGTTGCTTTAAATTAATCCATTAGCAAGTGTAATGACAATCCAAACGCTTCTACCTAAAATCAAGATAAAGGCATTTCACATTGTTTATGTGAGGTATAGAATATTGTAACAGTTACTAAATTATATAAAAGAGGAATGCATTTAAAGAAGATACCCGCCGTAAAAAATAGATTTAAAATGTAATGGTTTGCTCTTAATTTAACATAATTATCAACAGGATTGGCTACATCATTTCCAGGATCTAAAGTGTGTTGGTCTCTTCTTATGTCACAATACTTTACGGACCCAACATCTTCAGATATTAATACTGAATGTAACACTTGGCAATGGGTAACACGGTGTTTATGCAAATAGTGCTCTCTATTACTAACAGCTGTTGATGAATTTGCTCGGATATTCAGCGCATCTTAAGTACGACATAGATCATTTACATATGATTGTTAAATATGTTTGGAAAATCCAGGACGTGGACGATGAAACGATAATTAAATTAAAATTTAAACATCGTGTTTTTGAGTAGTAATACATACATTTTACGTTTGATTTGTGTATACGTAAATTGCACGATGATATTTGTTGAGTAGATGACATTTTAATTAAAGAAATATAAAAACTTGACTTAATACAGAACGATACGTAACCATTATTATACTCCCATAGTGACGAATAATATTCATTGCGCCGCATATCGTGAAATGTATTATTTCTAATGAAACCGGGCATAATTTCTGTAATTTCTAACGTTAGATATTTCAAATACTTCATATCTTATCGAACATTTCTTGCAACTTTGAGTTATTCAAGTATATAACATAAACAATATCAGAGAGAGTTAAATGTTAATATTGGCTAATATTACACAATGTAGAAAAAAACAAAATGATTTCCTCTAAGAAAGGTCAATTCATATGTGGACTTGCGTGTAAAAACTTTGTCCACATTGTGAACAGAGGCGGTGAACTTATTTTAATTTTAATTAAATTTTGTTTTCCGTCTTCTGGGCTTAATTTCCATTGGATATAATGGATCTTCAACAGTTAAACACAAAGTTGAAAAGGTCCATTTTTCACGAAATGAAAAAAATGCATTTAATATAAATCGCAAATGATCGATAGTTGTATTTGAAATTCAGATACTTTGTATATATATTACCTTAATTTCGAAGATTGCACATAATTCTCGGGTGAATCTGAATCGCTTTCTTCTGAAAGTGGTCGTCCTTGGTGTTCTGTTACACTAAAAGTGAAAATGAGATTAGTATACAGGTATTTACATACGAAAGTAAAAAAAAAAAGAAACGTTTGTAGAAATTATGTTAAAGCTAATGACAATTCAGTTTAAGTGTCTACACAGTGTATCTTAACATTGTATGAATATGCCTGATTCATTCGAGACCTACCGCGAGTTGTTTACAAACCTTGAAGCGGTCAGAAATTGTGCTAGCAATCTTATACTTAAACATCATTTGTTTTCTTTGAAGTAATTTCAATGCTATTGTCATATAATTCAAATAAAACGACTACGGAAACAAAGTGCTTAGCTTCTCGATAAGTGATAACGTGCAAACATGAGACTATAAAAATAAGACATACATCGATAATTTGTAAAACCATTTTTGCAACCATCGCATCAATGTAAACTGAATCAAAACATTATCAACGTCGTTTGAATGTTGGCATCACTAAGCATAATATATATAATTAAAATAGAACTTATAAAAAACATAATCACCATGTCGCTTTTGAAACAACAGCGAAGTCGTTTATTAAAGACACCTGTAAACAGATTATACTACTTAGAATAGATTACAGATTAACAATTGGTTCCTTGCCATAAATAAAGGGCCACAAAAGTGTGTATGATAGAATTGCAATACTGCTGCAGTTTCTGGAGTTTCACTTCTTTATATTGCATATTTGATGACATCGAACTTGCTGTGAAGTTCTGTAGGACTTGTTGAATGGTATTGCATAATCAATTTTGACTATGCCATTGTGAATATTCTCTTCTAAGCTATTACATATACCTTATCTATAACTTATAAATAAAGCAATTTGCTGATATAATTTTAATGGCGTCTAAATAATTTTTTGATCAAATCTTACGAATATAAACGCGTGCACACATGTTTTATCATGGAACCAAGATGACCTCCATAATATGTTGAAATTATAAGATTTTCGTCAAAGGTTTGTTAACAATTTTGTACAAATCCGGAGATAGGACATTGCTTAACGTGTCTATAGAAATAAACGATAGCACGATGCGATATTCTAAATAATCAAGATGGCAAACTCCAAGCACTCTATTTTAAAACTTTATTGAGCTAACAAAATGAAACTTCATATTATACACATGTACCCGATGTTATGATAAAGGAATCGCACATTTTGTGTTTTTGTAAAGACTTTGGTCATCATTACTGCATTGTGCAATAGAAGTTTTTTTTAAAGGACCATCACTGTTGAAATAAACTTTTAGAGGTTATGTTTTTCCCTATAGATCATTCATGAGGTCAAGGATGATGAGTCTCGTGATTTCTCGGACCTTGTGTTTGTCATTACCCACAAGTGTGACATGTCCGACATTAGAATGCGGACCCCTTCAGAAAACTCATGTCATCCAAACTTAATGTGAGCTAATTTCAATCGGAATTATCTGGACCCCATATCTCAGACATGTATTAGCCTGTTTAAGAGGATAACACTTTTAGATTGCGCTTAAGTGTGAAAATTTATTGAAAACATATTTCGAGTTTAATATAAAAATATTATGTCAAAACAACTAAACTACCATTTTATACAGCTCCATCAAAGTTGTTATTTGATTTCATGAAATAAGTGACTTGAGCTAGTATTTTTTCAAACAGGTGCAAATATATTTTTTAAATACCGGGGCGCGATGTGTGACAAAACGATAAAATACGGCAGTGTTTGTGTCACAAGTGACATAAACGTAATTAATGCCTTATATTGTCACGACCGCCTTAAATACCGTTTTCGTACTAATTGAGTGTCTTTTGTCTATGTTCTTGTCGTTTTACAAGTATATGACCTTAAAAGAACTTTGCAACCTCATAGACGTCAATGTTACAATGTTTTCAAATATTAATACTGTTAAACGACAATTGGAAAAACATGATTAATTTCAATGGTGCACGAGTTTTGATAATCTAAGTTATGAACAAAACTTACTAGACAAAATACGGATTGTGTGTTTGTTGAATTGTATGGTACAAAATAGTGGCATAATATTCTTGAGTATTTTGTGCAGTTTTTGTCAGAATAATTACCAAATTCATGAGTAAGATATCTGCCCTTGTCTTGTTATATTTTATTTTATATCAAATATCTTATTGTGTATGACAACACATTTATCTAATTAACTAATCTTTATAAAGCGCATTTCTGTAAAACAATAACATGTATAGTGTTGACTGTATGAATTCAATATTTAGAGTATACTAGGTAAGTGTGATTGTGTACTTGAATTTATCCGACGAGGTGAAGAAAGGCTTACATGGCGAGGCTTGCCGAGCCGTGTAAGCCTTTCTGGGACTGGTCGGATAAATTCAAGTTCACAATGGCACTTACATAGTATTCTATTAATCCTTCACTATTTTTATATTTAATTTGTTCCGGCTGCAATCAAAATAGAAGTATTGAATTGCCAAAAACAATAGAAAAAAGTAATATTAAAATTGTTTGTGATCTTTCGCCGTTTTCGAAATAGTCCTTAGGTGGCAGGGGATATATCAGTGAAAGGGGGTCCATGAAAGTTACATATCTTTAGGGAAGGGGTAACCTACGGTCTTAAAAAATCAATTAGGTATTTATAAGATGTATTTCTTGTGTTAGGTTTGAGAAAGAATGTCTCAAAATTTTGGAAAAAAACATTGAAACTCGTGACAGCTCCATAGCAAGTAAATTTTGAATCTTCAAAAAGGAGGTTTTCACTTTTGGCGGAAGTCAATATTTCACGCTGCAGAAACAGAACAGAACTTTGAAGGTAAATTGTGAAAAATTTAAACGAATGGGAGACACTTATCCAGGTGAATAAACACAGTACAGGGATGAAATTAATGAGTAATGTAGCCAAAATTAGGATTGCATTCTGTTTGAATGTACTGTGCATGCCATGAAATGGGTCAAATTTCTTAAGTTTTCATTAAAAATGAGGTGGGTGGGGGGAAAGATCAAGCGCCATAGTTTCACACGTGAAGAAGCCAGCCTTGTGTTTGACTGTATTTTCAATGTATGTTGCCTATGTTATGACACTGACACAAAAAATACTTTCTTGTGTCCCTTTTTGTTTTGATGAAATGGATTTGACTGTTTGCGGCCTTTCGGAACTCGAAATTTGGTCAAAAATATATCCCCTGCCCACTTAAAATATCCACGGAAAAGCTGCGAAACAAGACATAATATCTCTATATGCCTCGATTAGGAAAAATCGATTTCTTTAAAATGTCGAATGTTCTCGAATAGCGCGATGTTTAGTTGAACAATTGACAAATTAATAAAAGCGTCAATGAATCGTTCTTAAACTTTCTTGAAATAAAATTGTTGACACATTATCAAAGATCCAAACTGTCTGATTTAGTCATATATACTCAGTAGTTTAGGTCTATGTCAAAAGCGCCTTACGATACTGTTCACTTCTTATATCTCTTTGGCTTTTATTGTGAAATTACCTCGTGATCGAAACTTATCAATTTCAGTTCCCGAGTCTCCTCGATAGCAAACAGTAAGTTATCATCTACGAAGCTGATTAAATTGTGAGAAGATTTTCATGCGAATGAACCGGGTTCAATCCCAAAACGTCCTCACGCTTTTGAATGATAATTAAATCGTTTCCAATACATTTCAGGCAACAAAGCAGTCAATCGATAACGTAAATTAATAACATCATTATAAACATGAATGTTAAACTTTTTAGCGGACGTCCCATTAGCTACATGAAGGAAATTCGTCATAAAGTAATATTAATAAACAATTATCCATTCAGAGCGGAAAGGCATAGTCTATTGTTAGATTGGCTCACCCCCAAAAGTTGTAAATTCCGAAATGTGTTGGTTGTTTGTTATATTATTATACGATGCTTAATGGACTGTATTGGATGATTGTCTTATTCCTGCGATTACAAACAAGTTTTACCACCACATTTATATTTATTTCATCATCAGTCACGTTGCAACGTTGAAAGGACTTCTTCACAGTTTATTACAATGATAATATTCATTACGATGACATATATTCAATACAGAATGTTACATTTATTCAATTTATTCAAGAAAGAGAAATACACTCCTTACATACACGTTAACAACATGCCTTTGCTTATGTATAGTCATCCATCGTAATCGCTAATATAATAACGCATGTGTAACGATTGTCTTTGATAATTTGGAAAAATGCTTTACTGTTTTTAAAACAATTCATACATCACCGTGTTAAAATGAAAGCGCGTTAGAATTTGCTTCGAAAGCTCGCTGGTTCGAATAGAGGGATTTTTATTTATCTTTGCGTGCTGCTGGTATTTTTTTTACAGTTTAATGTTGATGTTAATACATAAAATTGTATGAAAAGTTTCGGCAAAATGAACTGTTAATTGGAAGTTTTAATTTTTGATATTTTGTCAGTAATGTAAAGTGTACTGTATGCTTATTGGCAGTATCTAATTTACTGAATTTCATGTAATTTAATTTGTATTTTGTATGCATGTGTACTCATGCATTTACTAACAGAGAGTAACATGTAATATTAACGAGTGTTGCCGCCCAGATATAGTCCCGTGTATACGGTATAATGCACGTTTGCGCACATAGCCGATACCAACTGCAAAACTCAGCATACAAGACAAGACAAGAGTGTATTTGTAAATAAATGCCACCGGCCCAAAAAGCAGAATATACAAGTGACAACATATTATTTTTGAGTTGTGATACATCCAATTTAAACATCAATTTTGATGTCCATCTTTCTTTTTCATTATTTCGTTTACAAAAAAGGCTATGCTTTTTAGTTTTCTTTCATCAGAAATTTGCAAACGATTGCACAAATACAATACCTTCAAACAAGTTTGTTTGTCTTTCGAAACACTTTTCTTTAAATAAACAAGTGGTTTAAAAAAAAATCAAATTTAATAGATGCAATTATCCAGGGAAAAGTATTCTTTTCCTGAGAAACGGCTCAGTTGATATTCAAAAATAATTGCTGAACACGAGTTGTTATTTTTAAAGCTGTTACAGGCAGTGTACCCCCCCCCCATAGGGTGCATTATTGCTCTGTAGCTTTTGGGGATAATTATTCTGTTAATATATGATGAACATCGCTCGCAAAATGTAGGAGTTGAAAACAGAGACGTGTATATGAAGTTGTAATGAAAAGGTAATAACTGCCTAAAAGATAACGCCATTGTGCGATCTTATAAAAGGAGCTACAGCATTTTGAGATAAAAAGTTAGACGAAAAGCGCACTCCCGTTCCCACGACTTAATTTGTTCATGCGACTTGCTAAGGCGATCCCACGACTCACTGAGTCATTCCCGCAAGTCAGTTTTGTCGCGGGACATAACATTATATTGAACTACGTGAAAATTCAATTGCAATCCCGAACTTAGTATGATGTGTACTTAAACAAGCTCGTTTATCCGTATTTTAGTCAAATTATCTATAAGTATATAACTAATTACAATACTGAATTGTGAATTTTATAATATATTTCAACCTGTGTCTAGCGGATTTGCTTTTGTCTGATTCTGAATGAAGCACGATATAACCAATCTTTAACACTCGAAATCACCCAAGGCTTTAATTCGATAGGCATGTTTAATTTGTATAACGTTAAAGTATTCAAGTATATAACATAAATAGTATCAGAGAGAATTTAATGTTAATATTGGCTAATATTACACAATGTAGAAAAAAAACATGATTTCCTCTAAGAAAGGTCAATTCATATATGGACTTGCGTGTAAAAACTTTGTCCACATTGTGAACAGAGGCGGTGAACTTATTTTAAACTGCATGATGAATGATGTAGTTACTGTCCGGAAAAGCATCATCATCATCATCATCATCATCATCATCATAATCATCATCGTCATCTTCACCATCATCATCATCATCATCATCATCATCATCATCATCATCATCATCATCATCATCATATATCTACATATGCAGCGAATCGGAACAATTTTATCTCCAAAAGAAAGTCAACCATACATTATAAGTATAAATATTTCGTAAACATCTGCCCATCGTTAAGGAGGATACGTTGTTCAAATTGAAAGTTAATGCTCGGTTGAAGTCTGACGGCGCACGACACACGGCGGCCCAAAAAGCTCACATTGCAATGGCGAGCAATTCAAATTTAGTCTGACAAACTTTTCACTCGCTGCTCTCCCTATACTCATATTAAACATAGTGATCACATAATTTGTGCAGCCCTTTTATTTTTCTGTCAGGACAACATTTTTCCCCATGCCTGAAAACTCAGGTTAGGGCCATCTTTGATTATTTCATACTCAAAATATTAGTTAATCGAAATTTAACAACGCTGTACCGAAAGGTATTTCATATAAGCATCACATCTAGTTTATATGTCAATATTTGTTTTCCGTCTTCTGGGCTTAATTTCCATTGGATATAATGGATCTTCAACAGTTTAACACAAAGTTGAAAAGGTCCATTTAGCACGAAATGAAAAAAAATGCATTTAATGCAAATCGAAAATGATCGATAGTTGTATTTGAGATTCAGATATTTTGTATATATGTTACCTTAATTTCAATTGCACAGGATTCTCGGGTGAATCTGAATCGCTTTCTGCTGAAAGTGGTCGTCCTTCGTGGTCTGTTACACTAAAAGTGAAAATGAGATTAGTATACAGGTATTTACATACGAAAGTAAAAAAATAGAAACGGTTTGTAGAAATTATGTTAAAGCTAATGACAATTCAGTTTAAATGTCAAACAATGTACCTTAACATTGTATGAATATGCCTGATTCATTCGAGACCTACCGCGAGTTGTTTACAAACCTTGAAGCGGTAAGAAATTGTGCTAGTAATCTTATACTTAAACATCATTTGTTTTCTTTAAAGTAATTTCAATGCTATTGTCATATAATTCAAATAAAACGACTACGGAAACAGAGTGCTTAGCTTCTCGATAAGTGATAACGTGCAAACATGAGACTATAAAAATAAGACATACATCGATAATCTGTAAAACCATTTTTTGCAATCATCGCATCAATGTAAACTAAATCAAAACATTATCAACGTCGTTTGAATGTTGGCATTACTAAGTCCACATTTAAAATATTGTTGCATTGCACTTTACCGACCCTAGATTTTTTAGGTGGGTAGGTAGGTAGGAAAATTATTTTATTTTATTTGAGAAATTATATTTTTAATATAATTATAGTCTATGCATATTTAAAACACTGTTATTAAAGCACTGTTGTAGTGTACGAAGCCCTATGTAGCTTAACCACATCTTGTTTGCTGTTTTCTTGCATATATTAATATCAAATGCATGCTTGTGTGTTACTACATCAAATATGTATTCAATAAATGATGTTAATTGCTCAAATACATTTGTAATTATTTAACTGACAGACTGCTTTTATTTTTAACTTAAACCTTTCCCTTTAGCATACAAAAAGCATTGAAGGAGTGTATAAAGACAGCCAAAAGCCTTTAATGGAATAATTCAGACATGGAGAAAGACCGTAACAATTTACCGGCCAGACTGGCCTTCAAGGAGAAAAAATTCACAGGACAGTTGAAATTTTCACAGGCTTCAATTTTAAGTGTTTGACTGGAGAGTGCATAGAGCCATTAGTCTCGGCATGGCAAAGTAAATTCACAAAAGGGCAAACATAAGCATGAAAACTTGATTTAGGGAAATAAATTAAGCGTGTTAGTTTCAGTGTGTGGGTATATTTACGCTTTAAACATATATACTCGAGTGTTGGCGATGTATTTAGCTAAGAGTAATTAATATATTAAATAAGTTTACCTTTAAATATCCATTTCACTAACATGCCGTTACAGTAAACTGTTTAGAGTGGCAAACATAATAAAGCAGAATATGCACATGAATCTGATTAAAAACAGATCCACTTACATATAAATCGAATCATGTTTGTCTATTTTTGCATTTTCGAACGATAATCCTGTAACTGTTAGATGTTTTTTTTCATCGCGAGTAGACTGCATTCCGATTTTCAAGCACTTGTTCTGTGACACAGGTACTTGAAAAAAATAATTTCGTCCTTATATGCATATAATAAGAGTATATATATAAGGACCAACATTTTTTTTCAAGTACCTGTGTTCTGTGACATTCAGTACATACATTTCCAAAAAAATAGTTTTATTTGTATTTAAAACATACACTCCATCGTAGAATGACACGCGATTTTCATTAATCCATACTAGTTATATGACGTCAGCCGTTACTTCGATAGTTATTTGTCCATTTCACTGAGCATCGTTATTTCTTTTTATTGTCTGCCATCTTGGATCACGTAAACAACATGTGTGCAACGAACGTAAACTCGTATATGTCCGACTACTTTCGCGAACCAATAGTTAAGTGTTGCCGCCCAGATATAGTCCCGTGTATACGGTATAATGCACGTTTGCGCACATAGCCGATACCAACTGCATTAACTCTGCATACAAGACAATACAAGAGTGTATTTGTAAATAAATGCCAACGGCCCAAAAAGAAGAATATATAAGTAACAACATATTATTTTTGAGATGTGATACATCCAATTTAAACATCAATTTTGGTGTACATCTTTCTTTTTCATTATTTCGTTTACAAAAAAATGCTATGCTTTTTAGTTTTCTTTCATCAGAAATTTGCAAACGATTGAAAAAATACAATACCTTCAAACAAGTTTGTTTGTTTTTCGAAACACCTTTCGTTACATAAGCAAGTGGTTTAAAAAAATCAAATTAAATAGATGCAATTATCCAGGGAAAAGTATTCTTTTCCTGAGAAACGGCTCAGTTGATATTCAAAAATAATTGCTTAACACGAGTTGTTGCTTTTTAAAGCTGTTACAGGCAGTGTACCCCCCCTCCCCTATAGGGTGCATTGTTGCTCTGTAGCTCTTGGTGATAATTATTCTGTTCATATATGATGAACATCGCTCGCAAAATGTAGGTGTTGAAAACAGAGAATTGTATATGAAGTTGTAATGAAAAGGTAATAACTGCCTAAAAGATAACGCCATTGTGCGATCTTATAAAAGGAGCTACAGCATTTGGAGATAAAAAGTTAGACGAAAAGCGCACTCCCGTTCCCACGACTTAATTTGTTCATGCGACTTGCTAAGGCGATCCCACGACTCACTGAGTCATTCCCGTAAGTTAGTTTTGTCGCGGGACATAACATTATATTGAACTACGTGAAAATTCAATTGCAACCCCGACCTTAGTATGATGTGTACTTAAACAAGCTCGTTTATCCATATTTTAGTCAAATCATCTATAAGTATATAACTAATTACCATACTGAATTGTGAATTTTATAATATATTTCAAGCTGTGTCTAGCGGATTTGCTTTTGTCTGATTCTGAATGAAGCACGATATAACCAATCTTTAACACTCGAAATCACCGAAGGCTTCAATTCGATAGGCATGTTTAATTTGTATAACGTTAAAGTATTCAAGTATATAACATAAACAGTATCAAAGAGAATTTAATGTTAAAGCGGGTATATACGATCTTGTCATATATTCATTAATTAATATAAAATGTGTAAAAAACTTATTATACATATATTTCATAGAAACTAAAATAAAAGTTAAGAAGATCATGTGTCGAAAAATGCTAAATAAGCCAGATATTTAATTCTGAAATCGAAAAAGGCTGTACAGCCGAATTCGCCAGCATGTATATCATGCATGTACGATGTGAATCTAAATTTAGTTTAACGGTTCATTTGAAATTCCTGCAGCGATATCGATTCATACGACACACGAACACTTACTAAAAAGACGAATGCATCGGTTATTGTAGGAAAATAATTACGAATTATCTTCGTCACAATCGGCTCGGGGTGCTAATTTGTATTTGCTGTATTTTATGAAAATCGTCTTAAATATATCATTTTTCGTGCATATTGTGTGTTATTATAACATATTTGTATCAATATTTTACAATTCAGCACATATAAAAATCGTATATATCCGCTTTAATATTGGCTAATATTACACAATGTAGAAAAAAAAAACATGATTTCCTCTAAGAAAGGTCAATTCATATGTGGACTTGCGTGTAAAAACTTTGTCCACATTGTGAACAGAGGCGGTGAACTTATTTTAAACTGCATGATGGATGATGTAGTAACTGTCCGGAAAAGCTGTACTTTTTCGAGTGTAACATGTTTTATTTTGAAAATGGAAGACGAAATGTATTGCCAGATGTACGTGATTGATATATTTTAGTGTATTTGTACCGTTGTCCTGACTTGCAACATTTAAAGCATCTGGAGAGTATCGTAGGTTCTGAAGCAGATGATGCTGCCGTTTCTTGAGGACGCGAAGACCTTCGTGACGATGCCATCGGTGATTCTTTACCAAGTGTGCTAAAACGAATAAAATAATTCATTAATTCACCCATTTTCCCCGTAACAAAGATTTTTTCAAGACAAAAATTAAATATTTAACAATAGTTTAAAATAAAATCAAAACGAATGAATAAGGATAGTTGATAAGTTTATTCATATGTTTTTTTTTCATATCTGTTTGACCTTTTGTCGCAAGTATGTCCTCAGTTAAAATATATCACCGTAGTGATAAATATATGACCGCAGTGACTAAATTGTCACCGCGGTGACAATTTTGTCACCACGGTGATTTCTATATTTAGCTCTTGGCGTATATGTATTTTGACCCAAAGGGTATGTCATACGGGTATGAGCTTGAAATGCCCACCGGTGTAGTGCATGACACGTGGTCGGCCGTCGGAAGCGGCATAATCCTCCGCATGGAGAGATTTTGTGCTGTTTTCAGAGTACTGTTGTCGCTTGAGCATGTGTTTGGTTTTTAAAATGTGTGTACTTAAGTTGAACTTTTTATAAACACGAATTGTGTGTTGATATATGTTCTTTCAGAGTCATACAGATGATAACAACGCGCTTCCTGACGTCTTGGTGGGAGATGTTATATTGCTGCCGGAGTAACTAAAAGAATCATGATCTATTAAATCGGCATGTGCTGTTTACCGAGGGAGGTAATTTCGGTTATCATAATAACCATATCATGATTAAGGCGCTTGCCTAAATGACTAATGCTGTTTTTAAAACCCTCGATTCAAAGAAGGGAGATGACTCGTGAAAGAGTATGCGCTGAGTCGTACAGCGGTTATCGCGCTTGCCTTATTGAAGCCACATTGGCTTGTTACGCACGAGATGAGAAACGTGATTTTACGCGCGGTAGGATGTATCGGTATACACTGTCGTGTTAGTAATATTAATTTCATGCGTTTGGATGTATTGTGTGAAATGTTTGTCTTACGCCTGTAATAACAAGTTTATAGTGGAATACACTTGGAGACACTTCTAACGCATCACTTTTCAATCTTGAATATCTCAGTTACGAGTAAAGATATTGATTTAAAATTTTACATACGATCATTTGACTACATTCTATGCAAGCTCACGATAACATAATTCATCCGTGACGATTGGACGCTTCAGCACGTGGGGTAGGTGTGGTTCTATATTTTGCACGTGAAAATGTTGAAAAGCGATTTAATTCTAGTTTTATTTCAATTTAATTATTTTAGGTGGGTTCTTACATAAGGAAAACATAAAATTAATTTACAAAACAATATAGCTCTTATGAATATTCAGGAGCGCAATAGGGCACTTAACTTTTTACAGGCTACCTTTCCCACTTGCTAAAGCGTCCGATCATCACGGATGAATGATTTTATTGTTAGCTTGCACATACTGTAGTCAACTGATCACATGTGCAATTTTAAATAAACATATTTACTCATTACTGAGATATGTAAGTTTTAAAAGTGTTGCGTTAGAAAAATCACCAAGTGTATTAAAAGGCGATACCGGTATACATTTTATTCCAATTTAATTTCAATTTCATAATTCTAGGTAAGTTTTTACACAAGAACAAAATAACATTAATTTAAGAAAAACATAATGGCTCGTATGAATATTCACGAGCGAAATTGCTCAATCGACATGTTGCAAGGCGGTCAGTTATTAAGACGTGTAAGTTTATGCGTTTTATTTTCACATTGTTATTATTTTACGTTGAACGAGTCTGCGAATTTGACTTTTGAAGTGACGTTTTTAATTTGTTAAGTTTTACATTTTGTTGTTTTTCAATTTCAATTAAATTTTCAGGAGTTATAAGATATGTGTTGAATTATTCTTGGTCCAAATTGCAACACAATCCGATCAAAAATACGGGAGCTATATTGATATGATTAAGTGATGCGTTAGAAGTGTCTCCAAGTGTATAAGCGATTTCTATTGGTCAGGTTTTGCACGAGGAAATTGTGATACAGTTTTAGGTTGTGTATAGTAATTCTACCATACGCTCTCACTTCGTAAACATCTATTTTGATATTTAATAACTATCGTGTATGTATGTTTTTTCACAATGAACAATTCTATGTTATTGTTTAAACATGTCAACAATGTATGTTAAAGACGAGATACATGATTTATTGAATGAGGCCCAACATTGTATGTGATATTACATCTGACAAATGGGCACAGGTTTCCAGCGTTCACCGTCTATGGTTTTTCCTGGTCGGTCAGTTCACATATAGAATTGTGTATCCACGTATGTATTTAGCTCACGCTTGTCACGCTGTTGTATTATCGCATACTGTAGTTTCCAATGCGACAGAACAGCAAAATTTGTGACACCATTATTTGCATTGGTCAAATTGAACTAAATCGTCGACGCAATCAGGTAAATTACAATAACAATAATAAAACATCGGAAGTCTACGCTGTTTATAAGTAACCTGCTACGGTTATCCTTATCTTGTTGTGTACATTTAAAATTAACGTGTTACTCAATTATTGTGTTTTGATTTTTCATTTAGAAAACGTGCAGAAAACAAACTTGTAACGTGTAATTGGAATGGAAAGAAAACGGCGTCTTAATGAAATACTGTAATACCATATATTTCAATCGTTTAGAAAATACTAATGCTACATACCTAATATGCAATGTGATTACAAAAAATAACTCAAACACATCGACGGATACACTCACGCTAACCACCTGTGAATCAAAATGCGATGTTTGCGTCATGAAAATAGTCCACTGCGTGTTACGTTAAAATCGCATAACACAGCTCTCCTCAAAGGTCGCAGGTGCAGGTCAGCCAATAGATGCATTCGCGAAGACGCAGAGTAAATGAAATACACACATGCGCGCGCAGCACAGCAGCTAATGCGGTGAATATGCGACTCGTGACGATTTCTCCTGTCTTCTAAATTACACGGGTAATAACAATATTCGGCGTAAATGCTTACTATGAAATAAAGTTAGAAAATTTACGTTTCTGAATAATTAAATTGAAAATAATTGTGTATTTTCCCAAATGTTAGTCAAATATCCACCGCATGACTATGTATTATTATAGTCAAACCACACAATAGTGTTCGTAGAAATATATAGCATTTCTTTATTTTATTAACATGCAGTTTTCTTTCGACACATTCAAATCGAACTTTCATAGTCTCGTCATGCGAAAATAGGTCTTATGGCGTTTCAGCCAGCGTAGCTCAAGACCAGCTTGCGAAATTGGAAAATCTGGTCAGAGGCGACGCTGTCCGCTATGCATCTCCGGACCAGACTGCGAGATGCGCATGCTGCGCTATAGCTATGAGGGCCGCATATGGCGTAGAACACATTTCCCCATGACGCGGGTCTTTAAAAAAATCATTGCGTATTGTAATTGACACATTTAAGCACAATGCTTTTCAATATAAAATTGAATTTAAACTGTGTTATTAATAGCAATCTGACAAATAAGGGTAGCCTATTCGGGCGTTCAGGAACAATTTCCAGACGGGCTGACCGAGTACGGCAAACATGTGTGCTTAAATAATTAAACGATTTCCCCCTCATCGTGACACTATGCTCTTTCGGAAGTTTTTTGTTTCCTCACCTTAAAAGCAAAACTTTGTAATACACGTTTATCGATAGACCATTATTTCTTCCCCTGACGATTACAGACCATAAAATTCAGCGAGATGGATGTTTACGCGTAATTGTAACTTTGCACAATTTGTGTTACATCCATAACGCTGTGCACAGACGAAGTGATCTGGCCAAAGTTTTCTCGAATCAGCCATTGAAATATTCGAATGTATTCATTCGGATCTGCTCGCGTTACGGCGATGTCATTTAAGGTGAAAAGCTGGGTAAAACAGCTATCCGAAAAAGCGCATTAGTGTTCTATACAAATCTTTATGACTACCTAATTCGTGAGTTAAATGTATTGCTCGCGATTTATTTTTTAATTAATTTTCATCAATTATCTTCTTGTATAGTTTGAATTGTTATATGGTATCAAAAAAGTTTTGTAAAGGGTAACCCCACCATGAAATTATATTCTTAATGAGATAGGTATCGATATTCCAACAATGTTCATTTAATATGATGGTTATTGCAGATTTTATTTTATATTAACTTGTTCTCATTATACAATTTTTATAATATTGTCCATGCCTTCAGAACGTCTAAAAAGAGACATGTTGTTGTTATGTTGTCTTAGTTATCTCTATGACATCAATAGGATAATAAACAGTGCACACACATCTCGACCTGTGCGTTCAAACACACTCTTTATAAATGTGAATGGGTTGTGTATATTTCAAACTTCCGATTCAAAAAGCGATACCTTAATTTTGAAAAATGATTTGCGTCAAAGGTTATGCAATAGCGAACAACTGCAGTGCCTTCAGCGCTTTGATTATTTTTTTTTGCATCTACAAATTCATATGTATCAGGTTCTGCTAAATTATATCCATTATTTTTAATGATGCTGTCTTGATCTAGTTAACAATTCGCTAGCGATTCCAAAACCCGTTCAAAAGCCATTTTCTTTCAAGATCCGGTCGCCGATTACGTAACGTCAACGCGTGCCAACGATCTGCCGTGACTGGACAACAGGTGCGAGATAACCGGAAGTTTGCAAATAACCGATTTTTGGCACAGTTGCCAATACCGAGATTTTACACAAGTTATTCGTGAAAAAACGGCCATTTTCGTTACTAAATGTAGCATATAACATATGCAATAAAGCGAGTTATTATTTCCTTGCTAATTTCACGGCGCGGTGCACACAGTGATTTCTTTGCGTTTAATTAAAAACAAAAATGGTTTTAAATCATTAAATATTGATCAGTTGCCATACACTTGTAAATCTTATATATATATATATATATATATATATATATATATATATATATATATATATATATATATATATATATATATATATATATATAAACAATATAAGCATAATTATGTTATCGATCTTGAAAGTTTTGAAAATAAACAAAAAATGAAAGCGGATCAAAGTTAACAAGTAAGCGTTTAATAATGCTTCTTTTTTTGTAGAAAAGACGTACAAAATAATATATATATAATAAATGAAAAAAATATGTCTCCCTCAGTCTTTATTTAAAATGGCACGTTTGTTAAATATTAAATATATCTTTTTTTAACGAAATATTCGCGTTTTCAACATTTGGGCCTTTTTAAGAAACGAATATTCAAAATTGAATCATTAATTTGTTCATTTGCAAACAAATAATTATATAGTTTGTTGTGTTCCAACTAATACACGATAAACCAATATAATTATTTGCTAACATTAATGGGAGACATGTTTCCTTGCTAATTTCACGGTGCGATGTGCTTTTCTTTGCGTTTCACAAAATGTATTTTGTTCATTAATTAAATAGAGGATATCTGATGGATTTGGTGGAATATCGATTTTATTTCACGAGTGATCATAGAAAAAAATATGATCACGAGAAAATTAAAATCGATATTTAACCGAATCCAACAAATTAATTTTTTTAATTTATGCTTACAAATAATTATTTTTGTATTTTTGTGAACACAAATTTCCGGTAAAGCAATCCAAATTTTCAACTGTTTTCACTGTTGATAGTTAATGTGTGAAACATTGAATTATCAGTTTTTGTTCACTGATATTTCTCTTTTTACCACCAGAAAGCATAAAATAAACATTGATCAGTTGCCTTACACTTGTAAATCTGATTTTCTTAACAATATTAGCATATATTATCGATCTTATCGATAGTTTTGAAAGAAAAAAAGAGATTCAAAACAAGTAAAAGTTTACAAGTCCGTGGGTCATATTATACGGGTATAATGATTCGTTGTTTGTGTGGAAATGAGGTATATATTTAGAAATTGAAAATGTATATGTGTTTGTACCGTAGTCACGTATTCTTACATGTGTACTGTTGTCATTTATTCTAGCACTATTCTATTAAACAAGACAAGTCTCTGAATAATTTCTAAGTTCTACTTATTTGTCTTCTTAAGTAGAGTACAATACAAAATGAGTTAACGCTATCAGAATGGAGTGTTCTATCGATCCAATGTGCGTATGAATGGTACAACAAAGCATAGGATTTTATTGTGAGGTAAATGAACATAAAATTGAGATAGTTCTTATCCCCTTCTTGATTGGTTGGCCATAACCCCTCCCCCGATGGACAAAACCCATCCCCCGATAAGCTACTCGTTGATTGGACAAATCATTTATGCTTCCATCCCATGACACAGGAGACAAGTGACACAATTATTTACGTTTGACCCTCGGTCAGTGGTGGAGCGTGCACGTCGCGAACGGGGCGAGAGTCACCCGCAGAAGAATTTCTTAAAGACTTGTCGGATAGGGGAACTTCTGCGGGCAGCTCTGCTTATCCAGCTCATTTCCTTTTAAGGAAAACCAGGCATGAATCGTCTTCCTATTGTCTACCAGCGCACATTAAGGTTTCATTGGCCATCGTTCGCTGGTCAATGTGGATCTGAATTATCTCTTTATATTTTCCCATTTTTGTTATGTGTCGCAAAAAAGTGATAATGAGTCAAAATGTAATGGTATTTATGTCAGTTCAGTACAAAGATAGGGCTTTTCAATTTCTGTCCATGGACAGAAATGATCTAAATTTAAAAACGTGCGGGTCACATGTAAAACCACGTGACGATTGCATCATTGTTTACAAGCCATTTGCAATGGAGAAGGTCATAATATAGTTAATGTTTTCCCTATATAATTCAATGTTAAAGCGACAACTTTAATCGAAAATAAATGCAACATTTTGCACATGGTGACCCCCATAACCTAACCTTTTCTTAGAGGGCATTGTTAGTTTAATCGATTTAAAGGGGCCTTTTCACAGATTTTGGCATTTTTAGCTCATCTATTTTTTGAAAAAAAATTATGAGCTATTGTCATCACCTTGGCGTCGGCGTCGGCGTTGGCGTTGGCGTTGGCGTCGGCGTCCGGTTAAGTTTTGCGTTTAGGTCCACTTTTCTCAGAAAGTATCAATGCTATTGCATTCAAACTTGGTACACTTACTTACTATCATGAGGGGACTAGGCAGGCAAAGTTAGATAACTCTGGCGTGCATTTTGACATAATTATGTGCCCTTTTTATACTTAAAAAATGGAAAATTTTGGTTAAGTTTTGCGTTTAGTTCCACTTTTCTCAGTAAGTATCAATGCTATTGCATTCAAACTTGGTACACTTACTAACTATCATGAGGGGACTGGGCAGGCAAAGTTAGATAACTCTGGCATGCATTTTGACAGAATTATGTGCCCTTTTTATACTTAGAAAATTGACAATTTTGGTTAAGTTTTGTGTTTAGGTCCATTTTATTCCTTAAGCATCAAAGCTATTGCTTTCATACTTGCAACACTTACTAACTATCATAAGGGGACTGTGCAGGCAAAGTAATGTAACTCTGACTGGCATTTTGACAGAATTATGTGCCCTTTTTATACTTAGAAAATCGAAAATATGATTAAGTTTTGTGTTTAGGTCCACTTTATTCCTACAGTATCAAAGCTATTGCTTTCATACTTGCAAGATTTATGAACTATCATAAGGGGACGGTGCAGGCAAAGTTATGTAACTCATACTGGCATTTGGACGGAATTATGGGCCCTTTATACTTAGAAAATTGAAAATTTGGTTAAGATTTATGTTTTGGTCACTTTACCCCTAAAGTATCATAGATACTGCTTTCATACTTGGAACACTCACAAACTATCATAAGGGTACAGTAAAAGGACAAGTTGCATAACTCTGGTTGTCATTGTTACGGAATTATGGCCCTTTTTTGACTTAGTAACTTTTAATATATGGTTAAATTTTGTGTTTCGATCCACTCGAAGTATCAAGGCTATTGCTTTCAAACTTCAAATACTTACATGCTATCATGAGGTTACTGTACCTGGCAACTTGAATTTTACTTTGACCTTTGAATGACCTTGACTCTCAAGGTCAAATTATTAAATTTTGCTAAAATTGCCATAACTTCTTTATTTATGATTAGATTTGATTGATACTTTGATGAAACTACTCTTACCTGACATACCACTATAGACTTCACCCAAACCATCCCCCGTGCCCTCCCCCCCCTCCCCCCCCTCCCCCCTCCCCCCCCCAATTTTTTTTAATTTTTTTTTTTTTTTTTTTTTTTTTAAGATCATCTCACAAATGACCACCACACCCTCACACTATACCCCCACCCCACCCCCCCCCACCCCACCCCACCCCCCAAATTTTTTTTTTTTGATTTTTTTTTTTTTTTTTTTTTTAAGATCATCTCACAAATTATCACCACACCCTCACACTATACCCCCCCCCCCCCATTTTTTTTTTTTTTTTTTTTTTTTTTTTTCGCTTTTTTGGAAGATAGTGTAATAAATGTCCACAACCCCACACTATACACCCCTCTTCACTCCACTCCTCCCTCCTTTGTGATTGAAAATGAGAGTCCCTTCACCTTTAAAAAGAAAATAGATGAGCGGTCTGCACCCGCAAGGCGGTGCTCTTGTTTTAACTTATTCATTAAATGCTTTATATTGATAAATGTAAACATTGGATCGTAAAAGCTCCAGTAAAAAATCAAGAAAAAAAATAAAAAAAGGGAATGAACATTGCCCGAAGCAGGTTTCGAACCAGTGACCCCTGGAGTCCTGCCAGAGTCCTGAAGTAAAAACGCTTTAGCCTACTGAGCTATTCCGCCGAGTACAAATTGTTGACGTATTTTATACCTTATATAAGCAATCTTCGTAGTTTCACAAAATTTAACGACAAAAACAGAACTCTCCAAATTATTCAATCGTTTCGCGTTGCAACGCTTTATAATTTTTAGGTTCTAAAATCGTCAAAAGATGCATATAATGGCTATATTAGAGCATGGTTAATGTTCAGTATTACTGTTTTCTCACAAATATCATAACTAAAACGAAAATTTACGAATCTGAAACAACTTTTTTCAATTTTGTCAATTTACCAAAGCGTGAAAAGATCCCTTTAAGCAATAAAAAAAACATGTCATGTTCAAACCAAACAAATCAAAATCAACTGTTTTTTGCACCTTCTTTTTTTCGGCCGTTTTCTAGTGGATTGTAACTTTTTTCAGTGCCATTTTTAACTTTAATCTCTAACTTTATCATCTTTCAGGGATTTAGTAGTGAACACCTGTGCTTCCCATCTCAATATCACCAAACGATTAAACCAGAACAAAAGTCTAAAGAGTTAAACATGCCATAAAGTTATATGGGGTCACAATTGACTTTAAACTAAAATTTAATAGCCATATATCTCACGTATGTAAAAAAATGTCTCGAGGCAATTAAATGTTTTGAAAAGAATTGGTAAACACCTTTGTAAATTAGGTAAACTTACCATATACCATTCTTTTATCCCATCTAGTTTTAACTATTGTCCTGAAGTATCGCATTACATGTACTGTGGAGAAGTAAATACAAAGAAAATGGAAAACAATCAAAAGAGAGCATTAAGATTCATTTATTACGATTATGTTTCAACTTATGACGATTTATTGAAAAGGCAAAAGAAAATTAGGAGACTTAGATCAATTATTTTGGAAACATTTAAAATAGTCAATAATCAAACTCCCGTTTATCTTAATGACCTTGTAAATCTAAAATCTAATTCCTATTCTTTTAGACACACCAGAACTGCTGAAATCCCCCAAGTAAGAACATCAAGTAACGGCATCAACTCTTTCCGTTTCGGGGCTGCCAAACTGTGGAACTCTCTTCCCCAACATTTCAGGGACCAGTTACATTTCAACCAGTTCTCCAGTTTGGTTAGCTCATGGGACGGTGAGAGCTGCTGCTGCTCCTATTGCATGTATCAAAAATAGTTGCTAAATTTGGCTTTTTTGTTATTGCTTGCATTATCTATTATTTCATGAATACTGTGATATATGCTTTTTCATGCAACGAAACTGATTATTAAATATGTTAGTTGCTTAAAAAATCTTCTTATTTTTGTCTTTATGTTTCTAGCTTGTTTAAGTTGCTTAAATTTTAGCTGTTGTTGCTTGCTTGCTTTTATGTAGCATGCACACTGTGATGTACGCTTTTCTTTTTATTCATGCAACGAACCTGATTTTAAAATAAATATATAAGTTCAATCATTATTAAGTAAAAAAATAATTTCATTAAATATGAAAGTGCTATAATTTTGACTTTTTTTGCTTGCTTTTTAAAGTTGCTAAAATGTTGGCTTTTTGTTGCTTGCTTGTTTTTATGTTTCATGCACACTGTGATATTTGCATTTTTTATTCATGCAACTGATTTTTTTCTTTTTATATGTAAGCTAAATCATTATGAAGTAAAATATACTTTCATCATAATTTTTGTAAATCCTCTAAATTAAAAATTATGTTTTAGCTCCATAGCTTACTATTTTATTATAACACTCTTGGCTAACTTTTTAAAGTACTTTTTCATCTCTTTTATTATATGTGTCAGTTTTTATTGTTACGTGCTAGTTTTCTTGTGTTTTTTTTCTACCATTTTTTTTATATGTGTTTATTAGTTTTTATATAGTTGCTAAGTTATAATACAGTTGCTAAGTTATTATATAGTTGCTTAGTTATTATCATGTGCTTTGTTAGTAAACTGAATATGCCTTTGGTAGTATGAAAGAAATATGAAACTTTATTTATATATGCCTTGTACATAACCATATTACCATTTGTATTTGTCGGTCAATAGCTATACAAAGCTAATGTTATACTGTTATTTATTGTAAACCGACTTGAAAATAATATTTTGTATCTTGTATTTTGTATCTAATTATTTAGTTTATTGTAACCAGAAACGGTGTTATTGAGTAGTTCTTCTTTGTTTTGAAAAGCGCGGAAGTGGAAATCACGTGCAAATGGCGCTCACATGACCCAAAGCGTGCATACGTCACAGGTTAATACTAGTCTTTAGGATTCCGTTATGTACATGATTAGGTTTCGTATTGTTGATGCTTTTGGCATTGGTTGGCACAATTGTTTCGAAAATCAGTATGGAAGAGTTAAGCTCTAAAATGTATTTGACGAATACTGATCTGAAATAATAGGAAAGAACTCAAAAATACTAATGAACCTAAAGGTTAAAGTACCGGCAAAAATCGTCACACAGATACTTAATACAGTTTGTTTCCAAAACTTTGTGATCGAACGTATCTCTTTAAATTTGTACTTATTCGAAATAAAATATATAGGTATAAACTTACTCTACACTTTCAAGTTAAACATATACTTGTAAGCATGATAGGAAACGCTTATTTATAATCGTGTGCTTATAGGGCATATTTTTGTTGCTTCTTATTCGAACTAAAATAAATAGGTATTAACTTACTATACACTTAAAAGTTTAAAAAGTAGTTTAAAACATACTTGTAAGCATAATAAGTAACGATTATTAATAATTCGTGTGTTCATAGGAAATAATTAAGAAAATAGCAGAGTTGTATATTTAAAAGTATTGTTAACCGGTAATTACTAATTGTTGCTTTCTGTACTTTCAGATATCACTTGATGAGTAATACAAAGAACAGGAAGCATCACTTATTGTAAAAAAACGTACAGATTCTGTCACCGAAGAAAAGTACTGTTTCTGTGTATAAAGAAGTCTTGGTTTATACAGGTGTATGATTTCGCGATCAGGATATAAAGTAAAGTAAAAAACAACAGCAAAAGGTGTTTTCAACGCGGCTTCGCAAGCTATAGTGACTTTATGTGTAAAGTGTACAGTACATTATATTGATACGGGGAGAAATGTGAACATTGCAATTAACATATAAAGGTGATCTAGTTATAAGCAAATGCATTATATAATTAATAAATACCATTCGAATATTCGGGAACAGCAATGGAAAACCAATTTTCTAGAGAGTGAACTGTTACTGGTTCGCATTAAAAAAACAAGTAAACATGATTAAAAAATGCATATCAGACTATCTGTAAATGAAACCACGAAATTAGGCATATATTAAATTATGGTTGTACTCAAAATTTGATTTATATCTCAATAAACAGAATCGGTGTCTTTTTGAAAATAACATAATGAACCAGAGATCTATACATTTTAGTAAACGGAAAAAACGCACTCATTCATAATGATATAGATTGGATACTTAATATATTCATAAAAATAATTATATATTAATAGCCCTAAGACGGTTTAATACAAATCCAAGATTATAATAAATGTTCATTTTTAAAAAGGGATCTTTATATAGCTCCCTATATATGTATATGAAACGTCTATGATAGTAATTTACTCATTAATTTTAATTACGCGATTTCTCTCTATGTAGCATATATGATTGTATTTAAGAACATAGCAGTTTTGTTTATTTTGCGTCGTTAACACGTTATATTGTAGAATATAGCCTGATAAATCATAACAAAATATACGATTTCGCCCGCCTAATCCGCCATCATTGCGATCTGCCTGTCGGAGTTTTCCAATCACTATACCACGTGACTGTGTGGGCAGAGCGATCGATAATTTGGCGACTGGTCAATTGTTTATACATCTTTATTCTGATTTAACTCTTCATTTTCCTTCTTAGTTCATATTGTCTGTATTGTCTAACGTTGACTATATTGTCTGCGTTTTCTCGCATACGATATGTAAATAGAAGAAAAACTTAGACGCAAAGAAATCACGCATCGTCATGAAATAAGCGCAGAAAAAAATAACTCATATTAACGTAAGTAATTAGTTTGTGTTTTACATGCGTTATTTTTTAATTCTAACAAGGCACGTGCCAAATTTAATATAAACAAAGAAGAAAATCGTCCATGGGTTATTCTGCAACAAATTATGGGCGGAGCTTATACACTGAAAGCACGCGCTGTAGCTAAACAAAACATGCCGATACATTTTCCACCAGCGTAATAATCCGGTATTTTATGAATGAAAGTCACGTGACAAAATACTACGCTATGACCAGAAATGCGTAAAATTGACCCAATTTCCCACGGTGTTCGTCTGCTGCTTCGATACTAAAATGGCTGACGTTGATTTAACACTATTTGTAATTTTTTCTGTACAGTATTTTTTTCTGTACAGTATCGTCAGTTTATTCCAATTTATTGTCACATATACCGTGTTGTTTTCTTGTAGATGTAACACTCTTGCGTTAATTTAAAGTGTACAATGAAGACATGTTAGTTTACGCAAGTTGTTGTTGTTCCTATTTAACCAAACGTGAGAAATGAAATGGGTTTTTTCCATCCAATTTGGCTGTTATTGAGGGCGGAGATGTGATCGACAGAACAGCCGAAAGCTATTTTTATGGGCGGAGCTTCACATAAAATAGTATGCAAGAAAAATAAGATACATTTTATAAATCTTTAGTAAAAACCGTGTTAGAATCGAAATAATTCGTGAACGTTATAGTTTGTTGTCGAATAACCCACGGCCGGAAGTTTAGATGCGTGGTTTCAAATCACTCGTGCTTCGCACTCGTGATTTAATCCCTACGCATCTAAACTCCCGGCCGTGGGTTATTCGACAACAAACTATAACGTACACGAATTATTTCTTAAACAACAAAAATAATTATGTATTTGCCATTCATTTGCAAATTAACAGGCTAATAATGATATAATGAATATTCGCTAACTAAATATGGCAAATACGTTTTAAACGCAAAATAATGTATATTTCGTAAAGAAGACATATTAAAGATTTGACAAACGTTCAATTTTATATAAAGAGTAAGAAATACACGTCATTTCAACACAAAAACGAATCAATCAATACGCATAATATTACAAACAGAATTGTAAACTTCTACCCGTTTTAAATATAAAAAAGCAATACTATTGGTAAGATCGATAATACGGTATATGCTAATAGTGTGAATAAAATATAAAATTTATAAATGTACCGCAACTGATCAATGTTTTATTGATTATTTAAATGCATCTGATGAAACGCAAAAAAAATCCCACCGCGCCGTGAAATTAGCAAGGAAATAATAACTCACATAAATTTAAGCAAATATGTTTTTGATTGTTTAAAGGGACTGTAAACCACGAATGACGAAAAAAGAAAAGTTCTAAAATACCGTATTTTAAACAATAATGAGTTTATATTCATTAAAATATCACGACTGGTATATTACATAACATGAACAAAGTTCATATTTTCAGTATATTCGGTAATAAAATTTCGCGAAATGAAATCGATTTCACATCGCGAACCTAGGTTACATAACGATAAACACACTATAAATAACGCAAGTAAATTATCATTTTATATATAAAATATATACAATTCACTATGAATGCACAATTTGCATTCATGGGTTTACCACGTGACAATGATGATCAATCTACTTGCGTTATTTATAGTTAACTGGTAGTGAGTTACCTGGTAGTTACCCAGTCAAAATAAAAAAATAAAGTAAAAATAAAAAATAGAATTTTTTTTCAACTAATGTTATATACCAGTCGTGATGTTTTAATCAATATAAACTAATAATCGAAAAAATACGGTATTTTAGAACTTTTCTTTTTTCGTCATTCGTGGTTTACAGTCTCTTTAACGTGTTTTATTTGTAACAGAGCATATCATATACTTATTTATTTGCAAATGAGCAGACTAACGTTTCTTTTATGACTATTCGCTTATTAAAAAAAGCCAAGTGGTTGTAAACGCAAAATAATGAATATTTCATTAAAGAATATATATTAAAGAGTTCACAAACGTGCCATTTTATATAAAAACTTATTATATTTTTTTAACGTCATTTCTTCAACAAATAAACATTTCATCTGTATAATATTAAACGCAAACTAGTACTTTCACACGTTTTCAATCTATATATTTCTTTCAAAACTATCGGTAAGATAAATAATATAAGCTAATATTGTTAATAAAATATAAGATTTACAGGTGTACGGCAACTTATCAATGTTTATTTTATGATTTAATTCCATTCTTAATGAAACGCAAAGAAATCACACCACGTCGTGACTCGTGAAATCAGCTAGGAAATAATAACTTATTTAATTTTAAGCAAATTTGTTTTTGTTTGTTTAACGTGTTTTATTTCTAACAGAGCAACGGATATAATTAATTATTAGCAAATGACCAGACTAACGTTTCTTATATTAATATTCGCTAATTAAATAAAGCTCAGTGGTTGTAAACACAAAATAAGGAATATTTTGTTAAAGAAAATATATTTAAGAGTTGCCATTTTATATAAAAACTTAGAAATTCATATATTTTTCTTTTATTTTTTTATTTTTAACGTCATTTCTACAAAAAATAAACATTACACCTGTTTAATATTAACGCATACTTGTAAACTTTCACACGTTTTCAATATATATCTTTGTCAAAACAATCGGTAAGATAAATAATATAAGCTAATATTGATAATAAAATAAAAGATTTACACGTGTAGGGCAACTGATCAATGTTTAATTTATGATTTAACTCCATTCTTAATGAAACGCAAAGAAATCTCACCTCGCCCTGAAATCAGCAAGGAAATAATAACTTATTTAAAGTTAGAAAATATTGTTTGTTTGTTTAACGAATATATTATTTGTAACGCAACAACACTACAATTATTTATTTGCAAATGAACAGACTAAATTTTTCAACGTATCGGAATTACTAATTTTATACACCGAAACGAAATATGAGTACAACATGCTTACCGATTTATGTCAATTAAGTCACAGTTTAATTCTCGAAAATCGAGATCATAAAAGTACCATTCCCGAAGATAATTAGTTTTATTGACGATACATACGAGTGATGATCTAGAAAAACGCATAAAACACAGACATTGTTGTAAAACACGTGCAGTTTATATAGCAGATACACATTTAATATGAACAGAGAGCGAAGAATATTCTCTAATATTGTATATATCATTCTTTATAACAGTCCGCATATTCTTCCAACAGCACTATTAGCATAAACCCATCAACGCTGACCCGGCTTAAGTCAACTGAAATGAAAGACGTCGACGACGTCAAATGATGTCATTCCTAACATTTGTTCATGAAACCAAAGCCAGGTTATATCTGTGGTCAAGATACTCGACACGGATTCGTCGCTTCCGGCTTTACTCGTCGTAAGAACGCGCGTGAATTATGTACCCGCCTCTCACTCTCATACTTATCATAATCAATGATTGTTTGTGATTGTTTGTGATTGTTAATTTAGTTCTTATCAAAGAGAAATGAAAAACAGTAGTTATGCCAATTTGAGTATGATTTGTGTTAACCGTTAAACTCATCTTGTAAATTAAAGCAACCGGTACATATTCACACAAACAGAAACACGTGTTATGAAACTTCCTAGCAATCTTATTGACTACTGCCAGTGCATTTAATAGAAATGTTAAGAAAATAATATTAGACAAAGTCATATTAACCGCGTCATGCGAAAATGACTCTTATGTCATATTCGCAATGAGTAGCTCCAGACAAGCCTGCGCATCCGCTTTGTCTGAGTGAGTGCAATGTGTCCGCTTCTTCGAAAGAGTCATACAATTAATATTACCTCGAATAACAATAAAATAAAAATGATACACACAAGTAAACTTAACTACCAAGAATAGCATATTGCATTCAAAGGGAGATAACAGCAACGAATCATATATTCAATATGAAGAGTTGCCCCACTTGGTACATAAGCTTAATTTATTACGTGAATGTTAACAAAGGATTTACGAAGATTTGATCTGGTGACCTTATTTTTGAATTCTAGTGACTAAGACATAGCTCAACTTCTATATATATATATATATATATATATATATATATATATATATATATATATATATATATATATATATATATATATATATATATATATGTATATATATATATATATATATATTAAAGAGATAATCTTTCGGACCAAGTTTCTTTAAGATTGAGTCAAAATTGTTTCCCATATAGTGGTAACAAGTTTTTGGGGGAAATTTAACAAGGTGGTCTCGTTCTTAGACGCACGTAACACAGATTCGACCGCGGTCTAGATATCGTCCAAAGAATTGTGGCATCTATAGTGGTTACGTGCTAAAGGTTGACGACGACGCACCCCCCCCCCCCCCCCCCCCCTGCACACCGCACAAAGACGGACGTCGTACATAGGGTTATCACAATTGCGCAGCTTGAAATCTTCGTGTCCAGGTGATCTTACATGTGTGTTTGTGTGTGTTATTCTACATGTTCTAAATATATTTCTTTTTTTTTTCGCTGTTAAAATAAACAAGAATAAAATCTATAATAACGAATATATGCCATTTATCATACACAATAATAAGTATGGCGAGTGCTTTAAATCTACGATTAAAACTTCCTGTAATCATATGTCAAGATATCGAATTTACTCATCCACATAAGGCGTTAGAACTAGGCGTTGTGTGTGTTTGTTTCTTTGTTTGGATTTTTATTAACCTGAAGAACTGAGATACGGACGCATCGACGTACTAACCAAGACTTCATTTGAGTCATTGTTTAATGTTCAAAACTGCAACTTCAAATATTTTATTCGAAATTGCCAAAATTATGTTTAAATTGTTGATTGTTTGTCCTGTTTTTATAATACATTACATTACCCTAAGTGCATATTTATCGCAAAACAGTATATGGCGACTACATACGTATCAATGCACACGCGTTATTTTGGTACACTTTAAGCATCAGTAACTGTATATCACTCAATATACCGAGTATTAAATAACCATTATAATAATGTTACGGTCTGGTATCGCGTTCAACGAATAGATATTGCTCAATATGATTATAAAAGAACATTTGTGATCATCTGAATGTACAAAGGCATGATTGCATTGATAAAAACACACACAAACAAACGCACAAACATGCCTTAACTTGAAAGTCTATTGTTCATGACGTATCGTCAAGTGCCCTAATTCCGAGCGTGTCCTGATACCGATCATTTTGTTTACATAAAAAAACGTGGCTCTCGTGATGACGTCACACGCATGCGCTCCAAGTATTTTATTTCACAAATATTACTACGATTGAAAAATAAATGCAAACACAACCAAACTGAGCAAAAACAGATGTAAATGCATTTCAAAATCTTACTTCAACTAAAATAATCCAAATGTATACATATTCCATACATTATATAGGTCCTATTCATACAATTTCCACATACATTGCAAAGTGAAGCAGACGACTGCACTACTGTAGTGGTAATACAACATTTCAAAACAAATTAATGTCACTTTCTCCCGATTTTCCGAAAATATTGTATGAAAACATCATAGATTCTAGCATAAGAACAGTGCGCAAACACCGTGTCAGGGTTATTACGCGTGTTGAGTTTGAATACTCCCGTTCTGATTGGACATTTATTATATTAAATCTTTAAATAGTTCAGTGAATCAAACGTGTAAGTTTAGTTGGCCTAATGCCTATTGCAATCGAGTACTCTCCCTTTTCCGGTGTGACGTATCGGAATGATCGGTACAAGGTCAACATGTGTGTAGCGGATTTTATTGCGGGTGTGTATGGAAATATCGGCTTATCGTGGTTAAACACGCTGTAAATAAACCATTTTGACATGAATTTTACGGGAATTAAATAAATCTTTGAAGGTAAATCGATTATTGGCGCATTGTTTGAATTAATATAGAAATTATTTCACTCGTTTCCTTAACCGCTCGATTCATGGACCTTGGAGGATATACAAAGTTTTGACTGAAATGTATATATAACGTCATAAATTGAAGTAGCTTTACTTTGATAAATACAATGTATCTGTCCATTCTTTCGCCGAAATATACACAATATAATGATACTTACGTTGTAAGTACCGTTTCTGAATTTTTCCCCGTGTCAATTTGTTCGGAAATCCCGGGTGGCAGAAGTTCTTTTAATTCCAACGCCATATCTCTGTGTCCGTTTGTTTTTCATCAGATGCGCACGCGTATTAATGCAAGCGTTAAGTCCTGTATTCATATAACTGTCCCACTATTCGCCACATTTCACTTCAAACTGAAATTTATTATACATAAGCCGTATCATTGTATACACACTGATATGTGCGCGAAAGGAATTGTGGGTAGCACTACTTTTTCAATATGGGAGCTAACCGCGTTTAAGTGAGAAAGTTGTTGCAAAACTTTAAAGATGGCGTCGTTAAAGTGTTTTTTGTGAAGGAGTAGCGGATATTTTCACCCGGTAAGCCAGTTTATATTTATATTAATTTTAAATGAATAAGCCATTTCGGCTCTACGGTGTTTGTGCTCCCCTCGGTTGTTTGTTTCAATACCGTAGACGTCGGAATAAAAAAGTTATGAAAGCAAAACCGTCGACAAATTTGTTGTTTAATTTCTTGACCTTCGAGATTTTCGAGATAATTTTCGTGAATGAATTCCGCATTGGTGCGAATGTTTTGGAAAACATTTTCATCTGAGGAAATCAAGAGTTATCTTTTCCTATTAATTGTAATATTATTAATATTTATTATTATATGTTTTATCGCGTACTTAACCGTTAATAACGCTAACATTTAGTGTGTGTAATATTAGACATTCGACCGTGTAATTAACACAGTGTAATTCTTACCTGTTTATTTTAACACATATGGACATACTTGTGTTTGAATATGCATCAAACGGAATACTATGCCTACTAAACGGAATACTATGTTTACTACATCCAGATATCAAGACGCCAGTTATATATGTTGAGAATGCCAAGATTAAAAAAGACGGCGTAACGAAGTGTGTACCGCTCTAGAAAGCGATAGGTACATTAAAACCAACCAATCAAACACAAAAGATTACGTCGAAGTACCATGCCAAACAATCACATATACGTGCAATAAAGGTGTAATAAAAAACAGAAAAGGGTAAAACCGGTTTGATACTAGTATAAGGTTGATGTAACCAAATACTGCCATTGTTGCGATTCGGAATACATGAAGCAATTTGGAATTCCTGACATCTGCTTAGAAGATGCATATCGGTGGACGTTTTTTTCATGAAAACTTAAATATTAATTGTTTATTTAATACAATGACATTTGACGCGTTTTACCATAACGATATCGTAGGAAGAAATGACGTAACCCAGATAATGGTTTATTTTCATAACAAAGTTAGAAACTAGCATCATGACATATACGGAACAAAACGTGTAAGTAAGTAGCACTAATAGCAATTAAATGTCAGACGTGTCTATGTGTACTTTATAAATAAAACAAAAATATTACAAACATCAGCTGTACATGTTTTGTTTGGTTCGTGTTTTTTTATTTGCTGTTTTAGTCCGGCTCTGTTGAAGGAGTCTTTTTTGCATATTCTACGTATAAACTCATGTGGTCCATGAATGGGGCATGGTATCTCAATCCTCCCCTGATGTAAAAGTTCTCATTACATATACTGCAACGAAAGATGCACTTATTTTCGCCCTTTAACCTGCATCATCTGAAAAGACAGCAAAAGAATGGTTAAAAAAGGTTCATATCAGAATAAGGTCGAAACGTCATAAAATACATTAAATTAATTATAGTATTACTGAAAGGGCTGACAAACGTTCTATTATCTCGTTCATCAGCCACCACACCACCCATCTTCTTGAAAATAGGTGAATTGATTCAGTTGGTCGGCAGGTTTTTCGTACAGCATTATTATTATTCTACAGTAAGTAACGTGATAAAGAAAACACTTATATTGCACCACGTAACATGCTACAAAACTATAATATTGAAGTGCACATATAAACATTATTTAAGATGGGTAGGTATATCATGTCAAGCTCTTTTACATATGAAAGAGCTGTTAGTCATTTGGAAGTCAGGTCCCAAAATGTGCTTTAAAGGAAGTCAGTTCCAAATAAGGGGGTTAAACCAATAATGTTTGCCAATAAATTAATTATCAGTGATAAAACGGCGTCGGAAGAATGAAATAATCATGATTTTATTTAAATTTACTGTTCACGTGTGTCAATACTGTGTATTATAAGAGAAAATGATATTTGTACATCCAATTTATCGAACGTCCCGTCGGCGGCGGCACGAATTACCCAAATCTACCCAAATCTTCCCAAATCTACTCAAATCTACTCATATCTACCCCGAATCTACCCAAATCTACATACAAATAATTATTTTACATCATGTTTGTGTGATTGGCACTATTGTTTTGTTTAATGCTTCATTCTTCTCGTGACAATATGCAATTTCCCAATAAAAATACTTAAAATCAAATATAGGTTACACACCACTTACTAATTAATCTTCCCAAATCTCTCTAAATCTACACCAATTAAAACTAATCAAAGCCTCTTGTGTAATAAATTTGGAGACACATATATATTGCTTCCTGTGGTTGCTATAGAATTGTGTCGAGAAGACCAACTAATGTCTAAAAAGAAGTAAGATAGAGCTAAATTAAGGTACGTAACGAACACAGAAAAGCAAATAACCGCGTACCGAAAGTGCAGTGCCATTATCAAAAGCCAACTGTAAAACGATAGGTTTCGAAATAATTTGTGTTCTATTGAGTATATTGTTATTGCAATTGTTTAACAATTAAAATAACAAAATAGGTTTACTTTAAAAGTTATACATTATCTACATACAAACTCATTCGTATGCTCTTTATCTTTTTTTATCTTGTGAAATTAATTCCGCATTATTTAATTAATCTAATGGTGTTGTTTTTCACTCAGTTTGTTTTTGTCATTTTCTTACATTGGTCCCACTAACGTTGTAAACAAATATGAAGAACGTCTCATGCCTTTAGCTAACCGGGTTAAAAGTAGTATTTGGAAGAGATGTTATGGAAAATACAATTTTCTCATGTCAATAGTGTGCCTAATATAAGACATAAACCCTTATTTAAATATGAATTCTTGGTATTGAGATATCCTTTGTTGCATGATATTTTACTACGGCCTACATTTTGGAGACATCCTGCGGATATGATTACATTCTACGAACAGCGCTAGTAAATTAAAACTAAGGTCATACATTCGATATGTTTTCGCATATTTAAGAATTATGAAGTTCAAGGTAGTTTATTTTAAACGAATTGTTTCTTGGTATTGTGGACTACGTGATTTTACGATTGACCACGTGACAAACTGTTGATACATCCTGCTCACGTAATCACATTCCACGAACAGCTCTCAAACTTTTTTCTGACCGAATTCAGTTTTTACAATAATAAAAAGTACTGTTGTAATAAGTAAAACCGGTTGTAACAAGACAAAGAAAAAGCATTGTCATTTAAACATATTTTGAGAAATTTGATCATACCAGTTTTACAAGTGAATAGTATTGCCTATAAGGTGCGTTTTTTCTACAATATTATTTACAAGTTACTATGTAATTTTACGAATTGGGGTTGTGGAAGGTATGATGGGTTGCTTGAATCTGTATAAATGGAAGATTGAAATAAATAGCCCAAAGCGCCAAGTGACACTATCTAATGCACGTTTTTAAGCTGTTGGCATTTATTCAGTTTTGTTTTTGTATTATTTACTGTGAATTTTACCTCAACCATCGGTAAAAATCAAAGACGAATAATTTCACGATATATACCAAGTTTCAACAAAGTGACTTTAATACGTATTTATGTATAACTGGATAATGGACGAACTGACAAACATAGATAACAGATGGAGGGCACATTTTTAGTCGTCCACAATAAACAAATTACAAAAAAAGAATATACAACGTGTGTGGTATTTAGGATTGAGTGTTTGGGTAAATAGGCCTGTCTCAGAGTTGAACTTGCGAACTGATTTTGTTACTCAACATGACTCAGATTCAAACACAAGTTTCACAAGCACATGTGGGCTCTAGAGTGGTAACAAGCTTAACGTTTGCGAAGCACGATTCTGAGCGCTGGACATATATATTTATATCAACAGATCACCTTGATTCCTTTGTATTCAATCGACCTTAAACGAGTAATTATTTATAATTAACAATCTATTCTATTTATCGCATTCATCAATTGAATAATCAATATCCAGCACAAACCATAAATTGAAAGGACCTACCTTTTTTGTGGATTGTTTTATTGATTCCCACATAAGTTGATTGCACGCAGCCGTATGCTAATGTAAGTCAAATAATGTGCGTAATCTTTAGAATTGCGTACGTGGCCTAATAAAACTGGTCCTAGGCTAATGTGCCAATGATTCAACTGTCTCATTTTAAGGAGAAATTTGAATGTCAATTACGCACACACGTGTGTGTGTCTGCTCTGTAAGTTTAACGTGCCTTGGAGGATTTTACTATAAATCCGCCATGATCAGATATTGTCTAATACAAATCAATTGCTTATCGGTTTTAAGTCGAGACCACACCTCAAAGTCAACGTTTATACATTTTGGTTCCTCTGTTTAGCTTTGAGTATTTAACTATAATTTCGAAATAGTTTTCCA